>NW_024607724.1:0-35106 GCF_018296145.1 Oncorhynchus tshawytscha | reverse complement strand
ATGTGGCATCAGTATGCAGCTTTACAACACACAGATTCAGAAAGTTAAGTCTCTTGTGAGAGACTGTCAGTAGATATGTGGCATCAGTATGCAGCTTTACAACACACCGTTTCAGAAAGTTAAGTCTCTTATGAGAGACTGTCAGTAGATATGTGGCATTGGTATGCAGCTTTACAACACACCGTTTCAGAAAGTTAAGTCTCTTATGAGAGACTGTCAGTGGAAGAGCTGCTTTTGGAACAGCTACTGGGATCCTTATTAAATAACTAATAACACATTTTGGTTCTGGGTTCTGAGATGATGGAAAGTGTATTTTCTCCCACAAGGCAAAACGTTTCCTACTTCACTAAATTGAATGCACAGGCCGTAAGTTGCTTTGGATCAGAACGTCTGATAATTGACTAAAATGTAAAATGTTAGAAAGTTTGAAATTGTGGCAACAGTACGCAGCACGAAGTGCCCATGTCAATTATATTTGAAGGGTTTTGAAGACAGAATACCGTGGTAATAGCTATTCAGATCATCTTGTCTTTTATGACAGTTTGGTGGTTTGACATCAGTACAAGGTTTCCATGGTAATAGCTATTCAGATCATCTTGTCTTTTATGACAGTTTGGTGGTTTGACATCAGTACAAGGTTTCCATGGTAATAGCTATTCAGATCATCTTGTCTTTTATGACAGTTTGGTGGTTTTGGCATCAGTACAAGGTTTCCATGGTAATAGCTATTCAGATCATCTTGTCTTTTATGACAGTTTGGTGGTTTGACATCAGTACAAGGTTTCCATGGTAATAGCTATTCAGATCATCTTGTCTTTTATGACAGTTTGGTGGTTTGACATCAGTACAAGGTTTCCATGGTAATAGCTATTCAGATCATGTACCCCCCCCTTTGTCTTATATGACAGTTTGGTGGTTTGACATCAGTACAAGGTTTCCATGGTAATAGCTATTCAGATCATGTACCCCCCTTTGTCTTATATGACAGTTTGGTGGTTTGACATCAGTACAAGGTTTCCATGGTAATAGCTATTCAGATCATGTACCCCCCTTTGTCTTATATGACAGTTTGCTGTTTTGGCATCAGTACAAGGTTTCCATGGCAATAGCTATGCAGATCATGTACCCCCTTTGTCTTAAATGACAGTTTGCTGTTTTGGCATTAGTACATGGTTTCCATGGTAATAGCTATTCAGATCATGTACCCCCCTTTGTCTTATATGACAGTTTGCTGTTTTGGCATTAGTACATGGTTTCCATGGTAATAGCTATTCAGATCATGTACCCCCCTTTGTCTTATATGACAGTTTGGTGGTTTGACATCAGTACAAGGTTTCCATGGTAATAGCTATTCAGATCATGTACCCCCTTTGTCTTATATGACAGTTTGCTGTTTTGGCATTAGTACATGGTTTTGGCTATTCAGATCATGTACCCCTTTGTCTTATATGACAGTTTGCTGTTTTGGCATCAGTACAAGGTTTCCATGGTAATAGCTATTCAGATCATGTACCCCCTTTGTCTTATATGACAGTTTGCTGTTTTGGCATCAGTACAAGGTTTCCATGGTAATAGCTATTCAGATCATGTACCCCCCTTTGTCTTATATGACAGTTTGCTGTTTTGGCATCAGTACATGGTTTCCATGGTAATAGCTATTCAGATCATGTACCCCCCTTTGTCTTATATGACAGTTTGCTGTTTTGGCATCAGTACAAGGTTTCCTAGCTATTTGTGGAGATTGAAAAGATATGCATGAACACAGGGAGCAACATATTTTAAAGGGGCATCACAGGATAGTTTGACAAAAATCTATCTACAAATCCCAGATTGCCTCTTTAATCAACGATGATGTATGGATGTATGGATGATGCACTACCTCTGTGAGTTCTGTTTTCCATCCATTCTTATCGTCAACAATGTCCAGAGCCTTGGTCAGCGCCTCGTGCCCACTCCTTATGTACAGCAGCTCCTCCTCTTTCAACGGGACTGGGTTGACTACCTCTCTTCTGGAGCTCTCTGTAACAAGTTTACAAGTTTACACAGCAGCACTGCTTGATTGAGTTCTAATTGGAGTTGTTTAATATTCAATGGTCAGTACAAGTGATAGTAAAAAGTAATGCCCTTTGAAAATAGGTAATTATATCTAGGTTAAGGGCAGTTTGTGCTCTTTGTAAAATAATAATGTCATTGAAAATGTGTGTAATTTGTGTATCATCGTCAGGCTTACCACTGTGTTGAGGCTGAACGGTGCCAGTTTGCCAACCCATATGGCTGGTCCATGCTGGTAGTTGGGTCTGCCCATTCCTCTGCATGTGAGCTAGCTCCTGGCCAATCGCTGCGATAGCTAGCCGTTGCAGTCCTGTCGTAGGATCACAATAATAACAACAGTCAGACTTCATTTGTAGAGCACATTTCATATAGCCTGGTCCCAGATCTGTTGTCTCCTACTATAGCCTGATCCCAGGTATGTTGTCTCCTACTATAGCCTGGTCCCAGATCTGTTGTCTCCTACTACAGCCTGGTCCCAGATCTGATGTCTCCTACTATAGCCTGGTCCCAGATCTGTTGTCTCCTACTATAGCCTGTTCCCAGATCTGTTGTCTCCTTCTATAACCTGGTCCCAGATCTGTTGTCTCCTACTATAGCCTGGTCCCAGATCTGTTGTCTCCTACTATAGCCTGGTCCCAGATCTGTTGTCTCATACTATAGCCTGATCCCAGGTCTGTTGTCTCCTAGCATGACACAGACGGCCACTCAGGCTGCATTTGATCCATTCTGCAAGTCAAAGTGCTGTACACTTTGATGAGGACTTCTCAGCATTTCTCTCCACAAACTAAGACTACTACTAAGTCACAGCCAAGACGCCATAGTATTAACAGCAACAATACATAACTCCATCCAGCTGCACGTGCACTGGCTGGTCCCAGATCTGTTTGTGCTGTCTTACAATGACCATAGGAGGGAGTTGGCAAGGCAGCACAAACTGATCTGGGACAAGGCTATGTGCTTCTCTCCAGGCCTGCATCCAAAATGCCCCCCCTGTAGTGCCCTGGTCAAAAGTAATGCACTATATAGGGAATAGGGAACCACGTAGGACACACCCAAGATGATATAGTTGTCTGTTTTTACCTGCCATGGTCCTGAGGTGAGGGTAGGAGATTCCACAGCAGAGCTTCACCACAGCAGGCAGCATACTGTAACGTCGGTGACAGCGACGGCAGCTGGAGTGTGCCAGGCTCCAGACTTTATAGGACCTCTGAAGGACAAGAGAGGAGATAAGGGGATGGGTTAGAGGATAGGATTGTAAACTGAATTCTGGCCCCAAGGTTGCTGTTAGAGAGAGACACACACACACACAGCTGCTACCATTAGAGGTATTTTATGTGTGGTTCTAAAAAAGGAGAGAATAAATGAGGATCCCATGTATACAATAATAATCCACGACCATTATCAGAATGACAAGTCTACATATAGGCTGTATTCTAGTGAAGGTTCATCCTATATAACTACTGCAGAATGACAAGTCTACATATAGGATGGCCTGTATTCTAGTGAAGGTTCATCCTATATAACTACTGCAGAATGACAAGTCTACATATAGGATGGCCTGTATTCTAGTGAAGGTTCATCCTATATAACTACTGCAGAATGACAAGTCTACATATAGCCTGTATTCTAGTGAAGGTTCATCCTATATAACTACTGCAGAATGACAAGTCTACATATAGGATGGCCTGTATTCTAGTGAAGGTTCATCCTATATAACTACTGCAGAATGACAAGTCTACATATAGCCTGTATTCTAGTGAAGGTTCATCCTATATAACTACTGCAGAATGACAAGTCTACATATAGACTGAGAACATAGCTGAGGCTGTATTCTAGTGAAGGTTCATCCTATATAACTACTGCAGAATGACAAGTCTACATATAGGATGGCCTGTATTCTAGTGAAGGTTCATCCTATATAAACTGAGTATATTCTATTCATAGCTACATTGGAGACTGAGAACATATACAGGAGACTGAGAACCTAGCTGAGCAGGAGACTGAGAACCTAGCTGACAGGAGACTGAGAACCTAGCTGAGCAGGAGACTGAGAACCTCTACATAGACTGAGAACCTACACCTGAGAACATAGCTGAGACTGAGAACCTAGCTGAGCAGGAGACTGAGAACATAGCTGAGTAGGAGACTGAGAACATAGCTGAGCAGGAGACTGAGAACATAGCTGAGCAGGAGACTGAGAACATAGCTGAGCAGGAGACTGAGAACATAGCTGAGAGGAGACTGAGAACATGAGTAGGAGACTGAGAACATAGCTGAGCAGGAGACTGAGAACATAGCTGAGCAGGAGACTGAGAACCTAGCTGATAGGAGACTGAGAACAGCTGAGCAGGAGACTGAGAACATAGCTGACAGGAGACTGAGACTGCTGAGAGGAGACTGAGAACTAGCTGAGCAGGAGACTGAGAACCTAGCTGACAGGAGACTGAGCTAGCTGAGCAGGAGACTGAGAACCTAGCTGAGCAGGAGACTGAGAACATAGCTGAGCAAGAGACTGAAAACCTAGCTGACAGGAGACTGAGAACATAGCTGAGCAGGAGACTGAGAACCTAGCTGAGCAGGAGACTGAGAACCTAGCTGAGCAGGAGACTGAGAACCTAGCTGACAGGAGACTGAGAACATAGCTGAGCAGGAGACTGAGAACATAGCTGAACTGAAAACAGAATTGATCATGAAGCTTTCATTACATTGGTTTTTCTGTTAATTTATTAATTATTGTGTACCTTGAATTGAGGCTACCTGCCACCCCTTTTATTAATGTACCTTGAATTGAGGCTACCTGCCACCCCTTTTATTCATGTACCTTGATTTGAGGCTGCCTGCCACCCCTTTTAATGTTGCATCAGCTTCATGGGGTAAACAAAACATAGCCTCCTCTGTCGTTTAGTTTTCATAATTTATCAAGGGTGTCACTCAGCTCTTCTGTTCTTTTATCCAGAATTTACAGAGGAAGCAAATGAAGGTACAAGGATCATTGTAATAGATGCAATGATATGAAATGTAGTCTATCAACTGAAAGGAATGAACACTAAGGGCTCCATTCAATCCGCATCACCAAGTTCAGCTTTACAACATGAATGAAATTCAAAGCCAATGTTTCTGCGTAAGTGGAGACTACATTCACGGGAAACACTTCAAGTACACAGAGTGAATAGAGCCCTAAATTGGCAGGTAAACACTTCAACTACACAGATTGAATAGAGCCCTAAACTGGTAGGTAAACACTTCAACTACACAGATTGAATAGAGCCCTAAACTGGTAGGTAAACACTTCAACTACACAGATTGAATAGAGCCCTAAACTGGCAGGTAAACACGTCAACTACACAGATTGAATAGAGCCCCAAACTGGCAGGTAAACACTTCAACTACACAGATTGAATAGAGCCCTAAAACTGGCAGATAAACACTTCAACTACACAGAGTGAATAGAGCCCTAAACTGGCAGGTAAACACTTCAACTACACAGATTGAATAGAGCCCTAAACTGGCAGGTAAACAATTCAACTACACAGATTGAATAGAGCCCTAAACTGGCAGGTAATTGTGGCTAACTGGCAGCTGATCGCTACCCCCCACATATCGCTACCCCCCACACACACATAATCAACTCATCATCACGCTTTGATTCAGCTGTGTAGTGCTGAGAGAGAGAGAGAGAGAGAGAGAGAGAGAGAGAGAGAGAGAGGGGGGGGGGCTGGCTAGCTATGTTTTGTTAACCCCATGAAGCTGATGCAACACTAAAATATGTTGTTGTGTGCAGCCCAGGCTGTAGAATAGGTGTGTATAGTGGTGATTGGTCAGCCCAGGATGTGGAACAGGTGTGTATAGTGGTGATTGGTCAGCCCAGGCTGTAGAACAGGTGTGTATAGTGGTGATTGGTCAGCCCAGGCTGTAGAACAGGTGTGTATAGTGGTGATTGGTCAGCCCAGGCTGTAGAACAGGTGTGTATAGTGGTGATTGGTCAGCCCAGACTGTAGAACAGGTGTGTATAGTGGTGATTGGTCAGCCCAGGCTGTAGAATAGGTGTGTATAGTGGTGATTGGTCAGCCCAGGCTGTAGAACAGGTGTGTATAGTGGTGATTGGTCAGCCCAGGCTGTAGAACAGGTGTGTATAGTGGTGATTGGTCAGCCCAGGCTGTAGAACAGGTGTGTATAGTGGTGATTGGTCAGCCCAGGCTGTAGAACAGGTGTGTATAGTGGTGATTGGTCAGTAAGTAGCCTTGTATTGTGTTCCCAACCTTTATCGTTGACTTTACCACCAACTGAACTCTGCTCTGACAGGAGTACCCCTGAACTACCTCCTCATTGGGCTCCCGAGGGGTGCAGGGGTCTAAGGCACTGCATATCAGTGCTAGAGGGGCCACTACAGACACCCTGGTTCGAATCTAGGTTGTATCACAACCGGCTGTGATTGGGAGTCCCATAGGGCGGCGCACAATTGGCCAAGCATCGTCCGGGTTAGGCCGTCATTGTAAATAAGAATTTGTTCTTAACTGACTTGCCTGGTTAAATAAAGAAAATTGCATTTTACCAGTAAGCCTATGATCTGATGAGTCTACTCAAGTACCCCCTGTTGATAGGCCCAGTACCCCCTGTTGATAGGCCCAGTACCCCCTGTTGATAGGCCCAGTACCCCCTGTTGATAGGCCCAGTACCCCCTGTTGATAGGCCCAGTACCCCCTGTTGATAGGCCCAGTACCCCCTGTTGATAGGCCCAGTACCCCCTGTTGATAGGCCCAGTACCCCCTGTTGATAAGTAAAGTGCCGTTACATCCTCAACATTAACTACACCAAACCTCATAATGTACAGTTTATATATTAGTAATGCAAATGTACACAGGCTACACCATGTACTTTCTGTTCTGTGACTTCTGCAGGAAAATGTGCAGTGAACTTGTAACGACTGTGTCACTATCAACTACGGCTGCCTTATCAACTACAGCTGCTGTATCAACTATGGCTGCCTTATCAACTACAGCTGCTTTATCAACTACGGCTGTCTTATCAACTACAGCTGCTTTATCAACTACGGCTGCCTTATCAACTACGGCTGTCTTATCAACTACGGCTGCCTTATCAACTACGGCTGTCTTATCAACTACGGCGGCCTTATCAACTACGGCTGTCTTATCAACTACGGCTGCCTTATCAACTACAGCTGCCTTATCAACTACAGCTGCCTTATCAACGACGGCTGCCTTATCAACGACGGCTGCCTTATCAACTACGGCTGCCTTATCAACTACGGCTGCCTTATCAACTACGGCTGCTTTATCAACTACGGCTGTCTTATCAACTACGGCTGCCTTATCAACTACGGCTGCCTTATCAACTACGACTGTGTCACTATCAACTACGGCTGCCTTATCAACTACAGCTGCTGTATCAACTACGGCTGCCTTATCAACTACAGCTGCTTTATCAACTACGGCTGTCTTATCAACTACAGCTGCTTTATCAACTACGGCTGCCTTATCAACTACGGCTGTCTTATCAACTACGGCTGCCTTATCAACTACGGCTGTCTTATCAACTACGGCTGCCTTATCAACTACGGCTGTCTTATCAACTACAGCTGCCTTATCAACTACAGCTGCCTTATCAATGACGGCTGCCTTATCAACGACGGCTGCCTTATCAACTACGGCTGCCTTATCAACTACGGCTGCTTTATCAACTACGGCTGTCTTATCAACTACGGCTGCCTTATCAACTACGGCTGTCTTATCAACTACGGCTGCCTTATCAACTACAGCTGCCTTATCAACTACAGCTGCCTTATCAACGACAGCTGCCTTATCAACTACAGCTGCCTTATCAACTACAGCTGTCTGGAGTTAAAATGAATGAGGCATAGGGGGACAGAGCCATTTAAAACCTCTCGTCAACTGCCGGCTGTAATCTAAAAGTGTGGAAGGGCCTCGGCTTGCCCCTCTCCATTGTATTACACTCCACCTGACACATCAGATCAACCTCCAAGGGTTCCATTTGCACACAATTATCAGCTATTGTTACAACAACAAAAACAGTGAACCAAGCTGTGTCCCAGATGGCATCCTTTTCTCTTTATAGTGCACTACTTTTGACCAGGGACATAGGGCTTTGGTGAACACAAATATAGGGAAGTAGTGAACAATATAGGGAAGGAGTAGTGTCCCATTTGATACTCGGCCTCTGATAAAGGAAGTAATAACCACGCAGCAGATATAGTTTTGGAAAGCGTATGTTGTTTGAAATGGAAATCATTTCAGAAAGTGTCTCCCGAGGAGGCTACGTAGGGTTGTTATGGAAACACCTGACAGTGTCACCAACTGCGCTAACGTAATTGAAAAAAAGGGTTTTCTAATGATCAATTAGACTTTTAAAATGATACACTTGGATTAGCTAACACAACGTGCCATTGGAACGCAGGAGTGATGGTTGCTGATAATGGGCCTCTGTACACCTATGTAGATATTCCATTTTTTTTAAATGCTACAATAGTCATTGTTAATGTTGTCAATGTCCACACTGTATTTCTGATCAATTTGATGTTATTTTAATGGACGAAAAATGTGCTTTTCTTTCATAAACAAGGACATTTCTAAGTGCCCCAAGACTTTTGAACAGTGGTGTAGACTGTGAAGGGCTGCTTTACATGTTGCATCAGATTCTCTTTCATCACAGAGGTCAGGGTCACAGAGAAGTGGGACTCCACAGGAATGAGCACTGTGTTCAACAATGACTGGTTACTACTAGAGGAATGAGCTCTGTGTTCAATAATGACTGGTTACATCTATACCTCCAGTTACTGCTAGAGGAATGAGCACTGTGTTCAACAATGACTGGTTACTGCTAGAGGAATGAGCTCTGTGTTCAACAATGACTGGTTACAGCTCTACCTCCAGTTACTGTTAGAGGAATGAGCTCTGTGTTCAACAATGACTGGTTACATCTATACCTCCAGTTACTGCTAGAGGAATGAACTCTGTGTTCAACAATGACTGGTTACATCTCTACCTCCAGTTACTGCTAGAGGAATGAGCTCTGTGTTCAACAATGACTGGTTACAGCTCTACCTCCAGTTACTGTTAGAGGAATGAGCACTGTGTTCAACAAATACTGCCAAGGTGGGTTGTCATGCATTAAACAGGGAGCAGGGTGCCATTTGGAATGCATCTCTAGTGTTTGTGTTTAATTGCCCATTTATATAGTAATGTACTGTACCTGTCTGGCCCATTTATACAGTAATGTACTGTACCTGTCTGGCCCATTTATATAGTAATGTACTGTACCTGTCTGACCCATTTATATAGTAATGTACTGTACCTGTCTGGCCCATTTATATAGTAATGTACTGTACCTGCCTGGCCCATTTATACAGTAATGTACTGTACCTGTCTGGCCCATTTATATAGTAATGTACTGTACCTGTCTGACCCATTTATATAGTAATGTACTGTACCTGTCTGGCCCATTTACATAGTAATGTACTGTACATGCACACAAATCCTGGAGTTTTCAGATGAAATGGACTGATTCCAGACAGCTGAGATTTATGTCCACAGATTGGACTAATGGTTCATTATATCAAGGTTTGTATCCCTGCTGAGCATTACTTTGTATATTTCCGTGCTGCAGAATGTATTTATTTATTTGCTGTTATTTTCTGACACACACGGTGCATGTACTGTATGCACACACATGAAAACAGACAAACAAAACCAACAAACATAACAAATGAATGAGCAAAGAACATGCACACTTTAGTTGATCGTAATGAGAATACGGAGATTATATTTTTTCTTGGAAATATAACTTTGCAAAACAGCCAGTCTCTCATCTTGAGAGATTCTGGAGCATCTGTTTCTTCATAGAAACAGGATTATTGATAATCCTTCAGTGTTTACTGAGAGTGAGTGAGTGAGAGAAAGAGAGAGAGAGAGAGAGAGAGAGAGAGAGAGTGCCTGTTTGTTTGTTATTATTATGAGATACTGCTTCACATAGATTCAATATTTATTTGGTTGATATTGACTACATCGTACACCATTGCCTGCATGCCTGCCTTCAAACCTCTACTAAAAGATAAACAAGTTTCAACAATCAAAGTTAAAAAACCTTCACACATTGTCAACCATCACAGATTACACCTTGCTATTGTTTTATTTCTGATCCAGAGTCTTGCTGGATCGGAGGATACCAGTTCACCAGTTATACTTGGGAACTCAGTTAGATGGAACTTGTCATGGGCTGTCAATATGTCTTAAATGTTTAGCCTGGAGGTCTACTGGGTAATGCATGTTTAGCCTGGAGGTTTACTGGGTAATGAATGTTTAGCCTGGAGGTTTACTGGGTAATGAATGTTTAGCCTGGAGGTTTACTGGGTAATGAATGTTTAGCCTGGAGGTTTACTGGGTAATGCATGTTTAGCCTGGAGGTCTACTGGGTAATGAATGTTTAGCCTGGAGGTTTACTGGGTAATGAATGTTTAGCCTGGAGGTTTACTGGGTAATGAATGTTTAGCCTGGAGGTTTACTGGGTAATGAATGTTTAGCCTGGAGGTTTACTGGGTAATGAATGTTTAGCCTGGAGGTTTACTGGGTAATGAATGTTTAGCCTGGAGGTTTACTGGGTAATGAATGTTTAGCCTGGAGGTTTACTGGGTAATGAATGTTTAGCCTGGAGGTCTACTGGGTAATGAATGTTTAGCCTGGAGGTCTACTGGGTAATGAATGTTTAGCCTGGAGGTCTACTGGGTAATGAATGTTTAGCCTGGAGGTCTACTGGGTAATGAATGTTTAGCCTGGAGGTCTACTGGGTAATGAATGTTTAGCCTGGAGGTCTACTGGGTAATGAACGCACTTCAAGCCTCTAAGGCTGCGTCTACACTGACAGCCCAATTCTGATAGTTTTTTCTTTTGACCAGTCACATCAAATCTTTTCACATCAGCTGTTTTCAGAGCTGACCTGATTGGTCAAAAGATCAGAACTTAACTGTCTGTGTAGACACAGCCTTAGGGTCATGTTCTGAATCCACTATGAAGAGGTATCTCCAAAATAAGCTGTGGGACCTCTGATTAGCCAAATATTTTTTTCAGCAAGCGAATGAAAGAACCCACTATCTCTTCAAGCATGGAAACCTTACCACGCAGCTTTTTAAATGCAAAGGATAGATACAGGCTCCCGAGTGGCGCAGCGTTCTAAGGCACTGCATCTCAGTGCAAGAGGCGTCACTACATTGGCCCCGCGTCGTCTGGGTTTGGCCTGTGTAGGCTGTCATTGTTAATAAGATTTTGTTCTTAACTGACTTGCATAGTTTAATAAAGGTTAAAGGTTAAATAAAAATAACAGAAAGACAAGGGGCTAGATTTAAACAGTAGATGGGAGATCTACTACACAATTTACATTTAAAGGCAATGTTCCCCTGTTCGCAGAAACTGCATTTAAGGTACAACACTGCATATGTTGGCTCAATTGGAAATGACCTTTAACAATTGAGCTACACTGCGGATCTTCAGCGCTATGGATTGAATTTCAAGTAATTATGTAGGAGGAACCACAAAGAAAAGTAAACACAGAAGGAAGAACAAAAGAAATGTTAAATAAACTGAAGGAGTAAGATAACAGGGTCAACTGTGTAGATGACGACCCGAGTGTTTAAGCTTTGTTTTGGAGTTTCTTATCTTGTTCGGTTGGAAGAGCAAAGAAAAACTTTGCATCTGGAGCTAAAAGTAAATCTGTCCTCTTTTGTCTTTGAATACTTTACATCTCTCTCTCTCTCTCCTCTCTCCCTCCTACTCTCCTCTTTCTCCCTCCTCTCTCTCTCTCCTCTCTCCCTCCTTTCTCCCTCTCTCTCCTCTCTCCCTCCTTTCTCCTTCCTTTCTCCCTCCTCTCTCTCTTTCTCTCTCTCTCCTCTCAATTAAATTAAATTAAATTCAAGGTATTTTATTGGCATGGGAAAAATATGTTAACATTGCCAAAGCAGGTGAAGTAGATAATAAACAGAAGTGAAATTAACAATAAAAATGAACAGTAAACATTACATTACAGTACAAAAGGGAAAATAAATCAACATAAATATGGGTTATATTTACAATGGTGTTTGTTCTTCACTGTTTGGCCTTAACTTGTGGCAACAGGTCACAAATATTGCTGCTGTGATGGCACACTGTGGTATTTCACCCAGTAGATATGGGAATTTATCAAAATTGGGTACCACAGTGTGCCATCACAGCCAAAACCTGAACTAAAGACCTCGGTTTAAAATCTGACAGTGTTTTTCTATACTTAATTTGATTTTGAATCCTGCGTCTCTGTTGGGCTAAATGACTGTGAGCCCTGCTATCTGTTCATCTGCCAGATTCCGTACAGGGGAGAGACTAAAGCCCAGCTAGCCCTCTGATCTGTTTTTCCAATCCTGCCAGATTCCGTACAGGAGAGACGTGAAAGCCCAGCTAGCCCTGCTATCTGTTCCAGGATCCTGCCAGATTCCGTACAGGGGAGAGACGTGAAAGCCCAGCTAGCCCTGCTATCTGTTCCAGGATCCTGCCAGATTCCGTACAGCCCTGCTATCTGTTCCAGGATCCTGCCAGATTCCGTACAGGGGGAGAGACGTGAAAGCCCAGCTAGCCCTGCTATCTGTTCCAGGATCCTGCCAGATTCCGTACAGGGGAGACGTGAAAGCCCAGCTAGCCCTGCTATCTGTTCCAGGATCCTGCCAGATTCCGTACAGGGGGAGAGACGTGAAAGCCCAGCTAGCCCTGCTATCTGTTCCAGGATCCTGCCAGATTCCGTACAGGGGAGACGTGGGGCCCTAGAAAGAGATTCGTGGAGAACGTGAAAGCCCAGCTAGCCCTGCTATCTGTTCCAGGATCCTGCCAGATTCCGTACGGGGAGAGAGCGTGAAAGCCCAGGGGAGGATCCTGCCAGATTCGTAAAATGCCCAGCTAGCCTAGCCTGTTCCGGATCTGGCTCAGGGTCTCAAATGGAGGCCGCTATTGAACATTTCCAGCATTGCAGGAGCTGTGTTACTTTGCTTTGTTCCGGGACAATGTGGACCACGCTGACTTTCACTGTAGCAACTGCTTGCGGAGGACTACAGGAGCGAAGTAGCTACTCTTAGCAAGAGCAAGTAGCAAACCTACACAAGCTACTGGAGAACCCACGCCCAACTACTTTTTATTTTTCTTCCACCCCAGTAGCCGGACTCCGCTCTGGTCTGGTGGAGGTTTCGCCACCGTGTCGGCTCTCCACAGCCGACTGGCCGGTGCTAGGCAGGGCGCCATCCCCAAAGGGGTCTCCCCCTTCCCTGGAGAATGGAGCTGTTCTCGACCCAACCAACCAGCCATGGAGGTACGTCACTCGCCGTGGAAGTCGAAGAAGGCGTCCACTGGCAACGAGGGTCTCCATGGAGATGTTGAGCCCGGAACTGACACAGACCAGAAACAGCTTTGCCGCCCTGGATCCAGAGGTTCCGATGCCTTCGTCCTTGGTAGCTTCCCAATCAAGATCGGATACGGAGGTACCTGCGTCTTCGTCCTCAGTTCTGTCTCCCTCTCCGGTGGCTTCTACCTCTGGTTCAGATCCTCGGAGCTCCCAGCCTCACCAGACCGTGAGGCTGCCTGAGTGACCGGCCCATTCAACATCACCAGCTGTCATCATAGGCAGCTCTGTGGTGAGAAACATCTCGGTCCCCAAGGCAAAAACCCTGTGCTACCCAGGAGCACAAGTACAGGACATAACAAGGCTGCTTCTGACTGTTCTACCACAGATGCTGGGAGCTGACACTGTCGTAGTCCATGTGGGGTCAAACGACATCAGGAGGGCTAGCTCGGAACATTTGAAAATGGATTTTAAAGAACTGATTTTAGCATTAAAAGACTCCAAAAAACAGCCAATAATGTTAGGTCCAGTACCATCGTTGGGCCGCAGGTGTGAAAGATTCAGCAGACTACTGGATTTACACATCTGGCTAAAAGACTGTAGCTCTGCTGGAGTCACTTTTATTGATAACTTTGACACCTTCTGGAAACAGAAGATACTCTACAGGACTGACGGAGTCCATCCAAATCGTCTTGGCTCCTGGACTCTGTCCACGCATTTCAAGGCTGCGTGAAAACAATGACTGGTAAATGATCCAAGACCAGCTCAATTAATCCTTACCAAATGCTGCATCAAATATATATGATCTTAGGGGCATTGGAAAACACAATGTAAGTCATTTAATTGATGTACCCCTAAGTGTACCGAATACATCTGTTTATCCTACAGCTATTGTAAGCAGTAAACATGAGTCTATAAACCAGAGTTATACTGTTGGCACTGAGGCGGTGTGCAATAGTAGGAAGACCACTTTATGCAGCTCACTCTGCACTAATCACCTCCTATGTAAATAACATGAGTAAGTCTACCTCTGATACGTTTTCCAGTAAAGCATTAAAACCAATCGAGCAACCCAGAAAAGTGCTAAAATAGCCCCTATTAACATATGTCGCTGGAGAAACAAGGTCCATAAAGTCAATAACTTGCTTGTAACAGATGACATTCATATTCGGACTATCTCTGAAACTCACTTCGATGAATACTTTACTATCTACTATCTACTATCTACTGAAAAGACAGAAATTCCAACGGAGGAGGTGTTGCGGTCTATCTTCAGAACCGCATTCCTGTAAAGCTTAGAGATGATCTAATGTTAAATACTGTTGAAGTAATATGGCTACAGGTTCATCGGCCTCACCTAATACCCATTCTTGTGGGAAGCTGCTATAGACCACCAAGTGCTAACAGTCAGTATCTGGATAATATGTGTGAAATGCTTGATAATGTATGTGATATCAACAGAGAAGTATATTTTCTGGGTGATTTAAATATTGACGGGGCTCTCATCAAGCTGCCCACTCAGGAAAAAACTTCAAACTGTAACCAGTGCCTGCAACCTGGATCAGGTTGTCAGTCAACCTACCAGGGTAGTTATAAACAGCACAGGAATCAAATCATCAACATGTATTGATCATCAAATCAAATCAAATGTATTTATATAGCCCTTCGTACATCAGCTGATATCTCAAAGTGCTGTACAGAAACCCAGCCTAAAACCCCAAACAGCAAGCAATGCAGGTGTAGAAGCAGGGTGGCTAGGAAAAACTCTCTAGAAAGCCCAAAACCTAGGAAGAAACCTAGAGAAGAACCAGGCTATGAGGGGTGACCAGTCCTCTTCTGGCTGTACCGGGTGGAGATTATAACAGAACATGGCCAAGATGTTCAAATGTTCATAAATGACCAACATGGTTGAATAATAATAAGGCAGAACAGTTGAAACTGGAGCAGCAGCACGGCCAGGTGGACTGGGGACAGCAAGGAGTCATCATGCCAGGTAGTCCTGAGGCATGGTCCTAGGGCTCAGGTCCCCCGAGAGAGAGAAAGAAAGAGAGAATTAGAGAGAGCATACTTAAATTCACACAGGACACCGGATAAGACAGGAGAAGTACTCCAGATATAACAAACTGACCCTAGCCCCCCGACACATAAACTACTGCAGCATAAATACTGGAGGCTGAGACAGGAGGGGTCAGGAGACACGCACCCCACTGTGGCCCCATCCGATGATACCCCTGGACAGGGTCAAACAGGAAGGATATAACCCCACCCACTTTGCCAAAGCACAGCCCCCACACCACTAGAGGGATATCTTCAACCACCAACTTACCATCCTGAGACAAGGCAGAGTATAGCCCACAAAGATTTCCGCCATGGCACAACCCAAGGGGGGGCGCCAACCCAGACAGGAAGATCACATCAGTGACTCAACCCACTCCTAGGGACGGCATGAAAGAGCACCAGTAAGCCAGTGACTCAGCCCCTGTAATAGGGTTAGAGGCAGAGAATCCTAGTGGAAGAGGGGAACCGGCCAGGCAGAGACAGCAGTACAGTATAGTAGCACCAGCAAGCCAGTGGCTCAGCTCCTGTGATAGGGTTAGAGGCAGAGAATCCCAGTGGAAAGAGGGGAACCGGCCAGGCAGAGACAGCAAGGGCAGTTCGTTGCTCCAGAACCTATTGACCACATCTTTACTAACGCTGCAGATATTTGCTTTAAAGCAGTATCCAAATCCATAGGATGTAGTGATCATAATATAGTAGCCATATCTAGGAAAAACTAAGTTCCAAAGGCAGGGACTAATATAAGTGTATAAGGGGTCATACAAGAACCTCTGTAGTGATTCATATGTTGATGATGTAAAGAATATTTGCTGGTCTGTGGTGTGTAATGAGGAGCAACCAGACGCTGCTGGTCTGTGGTGTGTAATGAGGAGCAACCAGACGCTGCTGGTCTGTGTGTAATGAGGAGCAACCAGACGCTGCTGGTCTGTGGTGTGTAATGAGGAGCAACCAGACGCTGCTGGTCTGTGGTGTGTAATGAGGGAGCAACCAGACGCTGCTGGTCTGTGGTGTGTAATGAGGAGCAACCAGACGCTGCTGGTCTGTGGTGTGTAATGAGGAGCAACCAGACGCTGCTGGTCTGTGGTGTAATGAGGAGCAACCAGACGCTGCTGGTCTGTGGTGTGTAATGAGGAGCAACTAGACGCTGCTGGTCTGTGGAGTGTAATGAGGAGCAACTAGATGCTGCTGGTCTGTGGTGTGTATTCAACCAGACGCTGTACTTGAAAATATATGAAACTACTGATTCCAGTTACTAAAAAGCACCAGTTAAGAAAATGACGGTAAAAACTGTTAAATCTCCTTGGATTGATGAGGAATTTAAAAATGGTATGGTTAAGAGGGATGAGGCAAAAGGTATGGCAATTAAGTCTGGCAGCCCAGTCTGGCAAATCATGTGACTAAATGAAATAAAAATAAACTACACTTTATAAATTAAATAAAGAATGATGGTAAAAAGCTTTGGGGCACCTTAAATGAAATATTTTGAAAAAAACAACAACTCGGTTCCTTCATTCACTGAATCAGATGGCTCGTTCATCACAAAGCCCACTGATATTACAAACTACTTTAATTACTTTTTCATTGTCAAGATAAGCAAACTTAGGGATGACATGCCAGCAACAAAAGCTGACACTACACATCCAAGTATATCGGACCAAATTATGAAAGACAAGAATTGTCAACAATTACAAGCCACCGGGGTCTGACAATCTGGATTGAAAATGACTGAGGATAATAGCAGATGATATTGCCACTCCTATTTGCCACATCTTCAATTTAAGACTACTAGAGAGTGTGTGCCCTCAGGCCTGAAGGGAAGCTGAAATCATTCCGCTACCAAAGAAAAGTAAAGCCCCCTTTACTGGCTCAAATAACCAATCAACCTGTTACCAACCCTTAGTAAATTTCTGGAAGAAATTGTGTTTAACCAGATACAATGCTACTTTACAGTAAACAAATTGACAACGAATTTCAGCATGCTTATAGGAAAGGACACTCAACAAGCACAGCACTTATACAAATGACTGATGATTTGCTGAGAGAAATTGATGATAAAATGATTGTGGGGGCTGTCTTGTTAGACTTCAGTGCAGCTTTTGACATTATTGATCATAGTCTGCTGCTGGAAAACGTATGTATTATGGCTTTACACCCTCTGCTATAATGTGGATAAAGAGTTAATTGTCCAACAGAACACAGAGGGTGTTCTTTAATGGAAGCCTCTCAAATATCATCCAGTTAGAATCAGGAATTCCCCAGGGTAGCTGTTTAGGCCCCTTGCTTTTTCAATTTTTACTAACGACATGCCACTGACTTTGAGTAAAGCCAGAGTGTCTATGTATGCGGATGACTCAACACTATACATGTCAGCTACTACGGCAACTGAAAAGACTGCAACACTCAACAAAGAGCTGCAGTTAGTTTCAGAGTGGCTCTCAAGCAATAAGTTAGCCCTAAATATTTCTAAAACTAAAAGAATTGTATTTGGAACAAAACACTCACTCAACCCTAACCCTCAACTAAATCTTGTAATAAATAATGTGGGAATTGAGCATGTTCAGATGATTAAACTGCTTGGAGTAACCCTAGATTGTAAACTGTCATGGTCAAAACATATTGATGCCGTTGTAGCTAAGATGGGGAGAAGTCTGTCTATAATAAAGCAATGCTCTGCCTTCTTAACAACATTATCAACAAGGCAGGTCCTACAGACCCTAGTTTTGTCGTACCTTGAGTACTGTTCAGTAGTGTGGTCAGGTGCCACAAAAAGGACTTAGGAAAATCGCAATGGGCTCAAAACAGGGCAGCACGGGGATTCCAGTGATGCAACTTAGGAAATGGCTGGCTAGTTTTTCGTACTGCACATTGGTTGGGTATTTCCCCCTAAATTCAAGTATTTACTCTGAGCATTATAATAACTTAGGCAAAATGGAAAAGGGGAAAATAGGCTGTGGCGCTACAACAACAGGCCGTAACAAGACAGCAGAAGATATAATCGTCGATGAACCCGAGATGGCTAATGCAAGCACAAATAAGATAGTAGCAGAAAATAACCTCTCATTTTGTGAGGTGATGAAGGAGGAATTGCGTGAGGCGCACACAGGCTTACGAGAGGAACTTCAAGAAGATGTAAGAAAATAACTAAATGAGTTCAAGAAGGACATTAACCAGAAACTTGGAGAAAATAAAGAAGAACTTCCCAGCATGTCTACAAGAATGGGAGACGCAGAACAGCGCATTGGGCAAATGGACATATGGACCTCCGCAGTCAAGGAAATACTTGAACAGTCACTGAAAAGCCAACACTCACAACAGGCAAAAGTGACAGATCTCGAAGGTTTCTCACGTCGAAACAACATTAGACTTTATAACGTAGCAGAGGACGCAGAAAAAGACTCTATGCCCAAATTCGTGGAGGGTCTATTCAAATAAATACTTGAAGATGACACTGACCTGGGAATCGAGAGAGCACACCGAGCTCTGGCCTCAAAACCCCCCAGCGGCGCCCCACCAAGATCCATAGTAGTACGGTTCCTAAAAGTCTCAGTCAAAGAGAAAGTCTTACCTGCAACCTGGAAAAGCCTGTTAACTTCTTGGATATAGGGGCGCTCTTTTAATTTATGGATAAAAAACATGCCCGTTTTAAGCGCAATATTTTGTCACGAAAAGATGCTCGACTATGCATATAATTGGCAGCTTTGGAAAGAAAACACTCTAAGGTTTCCAAAACTGTAAAGATATTATCTGTGAGTGCCACAGAACTCATGCTACAGGCGAAACCAAGATGAAACTTCAACCAGGAAATGGGCAGAATTTTTGAAGCTCTGTTTTCCATTGTCTCCTTATATGGCTGTGAATGCGCCGGGAATGAGCCTGCCCTTTCTATCGTTTCTCCAAGGTGTCTGCAGCATTGTGACGTATTTGTAGACATATCATTGGAAGATTGGCCATAAGAGACTACATTTACCAGGGGTCCGCCCGGTGTCCTTTGTCTAAATTGGTGCCTAATCTACAAGCTGCACGCAGTCATCCAGTGATTGAGAGGAGAGAGGAGGCTGTCAACGAACGATATATCATGAAGAGATATGTGAAAAACACCTTGAGGATTGATTCTAAACGACGTTTACCATGTTTCAGTCGATATTATGGAATTAATTTGGAAAAAGTTCGGCGTTTTGAAGACTGAATTTTCGTTTTTTGGTAGCCAAACGTGACGCACCAAACGGAGCAATTTCTCCTAAACAAATAATCTTTCAGGAAAAACTGAGCATTTGCTATCTAACTGAGAGTCTCCTCATTGAAAACATCTGAAGTTCTTCAAAGGTAATGATTTTATTTGAATGATTTTCTGGTTTTTGTGAAAATGTTGCCTGCTGATGCTAACGCTAAATGCTACGCTAGCTGTGCTAGCTGTTACACAAATGCTTGTTTTGCTATGGTTGAGAAGCATATTTTGAAAATCTAAGATGACAGTGTTGTTAACAAAAGGCTAAAGAGCTAGCATATTCATTTCATTTCATTTGCGATTTTCATGAATAGTTAACGTTGTGTTATGCTAATGAGCTGCGGGGATAATTACACTCCTGGATACAGGTTTTTTCGTAGCTAAACGTGACGCACCAAACGGAGCGATTTCTCCTAAACAAATAATCTTTCAGGAAAAACTGAGCATTTGCTATCTAACTGAGTCTCCTCATTGAAAACATCTGAAGTTCTTCAAAGGTAAATGATTTTATTTGAATGATTTTCTGGTTTTGTGAAAATGTTGCCTGCTGATGCTAACGCTAAATGCTACGCTAGCTGCGCTAGCTGTTACACAAATGCTTGTTTTGCTATGGTTGAGAAGCATATTTTGAAAATCTAAGATGACAGTGTTGTTAACAAAAGGCTAAGCTTGAGAGCTAGCATATTCATTTCATTTCATTTGCGATTTTCATGAATAGTTAACGTTGTGTTATGCTAATGAGCTTGAGGCTGTATTCACGATCCCGGATCCGGGATGGCTCAACGCAAGAAGTTAACTTCCAAGGCCAACGAGTGTTCTTTGATCATGACTACTCGGGAGAGATACTGAAAAGAAGGAAAGAATACGCCCCCATTAAGAAAGCACTTAAAGAGAAAGGTATTCGCCTCCAAACACCATACCCGGTAAAAATGCGGGTATTTCTGGAAAATGGCCCGGTTACATACGAGCATGCAGACGAGGCGTCTGAGAACCTGAGGTCGAGGGGCATCCCAGTGGAGTATATCACCTGTCGGAAAGACTCGAGCAGGCTCTCCCATGGATCGTTGTCGACAAGCAGAGTCATGGAGAAAGAGGGATAGCACCTCGGCGAGAGGACGTTCACATCCGAGAGAGACTCAGGCATTTCCAACGGGAAGATGGAAGACACTGAATCGGATTTAACAGAATTAATAGTTACCGCGAGCTGTTAAGACGTTGGGTTGTTACGGTTGACATTGCAATAGGTCAAATATATCCCCTATTTTCCCCAATGCTGAACAAGGCTGAGTAGCCAAAAGTATGTGATCTTTACGAACACACTAAGTAGCGTCACGTTAATAACATATATATATTAGCGAAGAATCAATGACACATTGACAACAGGGCGACAGAAGGGCATATCAAGGGGAGGATTCATGATATGCACACCTGACCGATGTAGTTTTCACTTGTAATTAACCGATGTGTATAATCAACGAAATAGGCACCCTTATTATTTTTGGATCCAACAGGTCTTGTTTGTGACAACGTCACACATTTTCATATCTGAGTGAGGGGCCCCTCCTTCGGACAGGCTCGTCCCCTCAAACCCCAGAGGCAAGAGACAGTCCTCTGACATGGGAGTCCAAATACCAAAATATTTTCCCACTTTGGGTTTACTTTATTATCGTTCTTGATTTTTAGTTCATTTTCAGGCTTATGATAAGCAGGCAGATATGGTGCACAGGGTTTTTTATTTATATCGATGCATCATGGGGAATTTAAGGTCATAAGTCTCAATGTAAACGGACTGGGGAGTGCCATCAAGAGAAGTAAGGTCATCAGTCTCAATGTGAATGGACTGGGGAGTGACATCAAGAGAAGTAAGGTCATCAGTCTCAATGTAAACGGACTGGGGAGTGACATCAAGAGAAGTAAGGTCATCGGTCTCAATGTGAATGGACTGGGGAGTGACATCAAGAGAAGTAAGGTAATAAGTCTCAATGTAAACGGACTGGGGAGTGACATCAAGAGTAAGGTCATCAGTCTCAATGTAAACGGACTGGGGAGTGTCATCAAGAGAAGTAAGGTCATCAGTCTCAATGTAAACGGACTGGGGAGTGACATCAAGAGAAGTAAGGTAATAAGTCTCAATGTGAACAGACTGGGGAGTGACATCAAGAGAAGTAAGGTCATCGGTCTCAATGTAAACGGACTGGGGAGTGACATCAAGAGAAGTAAGGTCATAAGTCTCAATGTGAACAGACTGGGGAGTGACATCAAGAGAAGTAAGGTCATAGCGAAGATGAAACGGGAGAGTTGACATACTAATCTGTCAGGAAACTCCCTTATCCACACCTGACACTGAAACTCCCTTAACACCTGAACACAAGAGAAACTCCCTTATCCACACCTGAACACAAGAAACTCCCTTATCCACACCTGAACACGAGAAACTCCCTTATCCACACCTGAACACAAGAAACTCCCTTATCCACACCTGAACACGAGAAACTCCCTTATCCACACCTGAACACGAGAAACTCCCTTATCCACACCTGAACACGGAAACTCCCTTATCCACACCTGAACACAAGAAACTCCCTTATCCACACCTGAACACGAGAAACTCCCTTATCCACACCTGAACACGAGAAACTCCCTTATCCACACCTGAACACGAGAAACTCCCTTATCCACACCTGAACACAAGAAACTCCCTTATCCACACCTGAACACGAGAAACTCCCTTATCCACACCTGAACACGAGAAACTCCCTTATCCACACCTGAACACGAGAAACTCCCTTATCCACACCTGAACACGAGAAACTCAAGAAAATGGGATTATTTTTTTCTTTTGGGTAGAAAGGGAGTTGCTGATCCCAAATTCAGTTAATTTTGAGTTTGTGTCAAAATAAAAGTCCTTACAACACTGTGTATATAATACATTTGTCTTTATTCTTTTGGAACTGTAAATTTTACTGTTAATTTTTATTGTTAATTTCACTTTCGTTTATTATCTACTTCACTTGCCTTGGCAATGTTAACATATGTTTCCCATAGCAATAAAGCCCTTTGAATTGAAGAGAGAGAGAGAGAGAGAGAGAGAGAGAGAGAGAGAGAGAGAGAGAGAGAGAACGAGAACGAGAGCGAGAGCCAGGGAATTTCTGCTTCTTATCAGAGGCTCCAACAGGTGTCCTTGTGTGAGGGCTGCTGATGACGTGAGTAATGAACTCCACCTGCTGATCCAGGTCTCTCCAACGCTCCACACAGATACATGGAAAGCTCTCTTCATCCCAGGAGAACCTGTATAGACACCGTGATTATACAACCATTCTGTTGGCTGGGATAATGCATCTTTGGCTGACCTCTATCTCTAAAGAGCCTGTGACAGACAGGAGACTATGATGAAGTCTGCATCCCAAATGGCTTGCTAGGGCTCTAGTCAAAAGTAGTGCACTATATAGGGTGCCATAGGGCTCTGTTCAAAAGTAGTGCACTATATAGGGTGCCATAGGGTTCTGGTCAAAAGTAGTGCACTATATAGGGTGCCATAGGGCTCTGTTCAAAAGTAGTGCACAAAATAGGGAATAGGATGCCATTTGGGACACGTTTGAGACATTATTACAATAGGCTATTGAATGTCATCTTCTCCAGAGCAGAGGTGCCTGTTACTCTGGAATATGAACGTTGCATCAACTATTAACTCAGTCTGCTATCAGGGTCCTGTTACATCAGTCTGCTATCAGGGTCCTGTTACATCAGTCTGCTATCAAGGTCCTGTTACATCAGTCTGCTATCAGAGTCCTGTTACATCAGTCTGCTATCAGGGTCCTGTTAAATCAGTCTGCTATCAGGGTCCTGTTACATCAGTCTGCTATCAGGGTTCTGCTACATCAGTCTGCTATCAGGGTCCTGTTACATCAGTCTGCTATCAGGGTCCTGCTACATCAGTCTGCTGTCAGGGTCCTGCTACATCAGTCTGCTATCAGGGTCTTGCTACATCAGTCTGCTATCCGGGTCCTGTTACATCAGTCTGCTATCAGGGTTCTGCTACATCAGTCTGCTATCAGGGTCCTGTTATATCAGTCTGCTATCAGGGTCCTGTTACATCAGTCTGCTATCAGGGTTCTGCTACATCAGTCTGCTGTCAGGGTCCTGCTACATCAGTCTGCTATCAGGGTCCTGTTACATCAGTCTGCTATCAGGGTCCTGTTACATCAGTGCTATCGGGGTCCTGCTACATCAGTCTGCTATCAGGGTCCTGCTACATCAGTCTGCTATCAGGGTCCTGTTACATCAGTCTGATATCAGGGCCCTGCTACATCAGTCTGCTATCAGGGTCCTGCTACATCAGTCTGCTATCAGGGTCCTGCTACATCAGTCTGCTATCAGGGTCCTGTTACATCAGTCTGCTATCAGGGTCCTGTTACATCAGTCTGCTATCAGGGCCCTGCTACATCAGTCTGCTATCAGGGTCCTGCTACATCAGTCTGCTATCAGGGTCCTGCTACATCAGTCTGCTGTCAGGGTCCTGTTACATCAGTCTGCTATCAGGGTCCTGTTACATCAGTCTGCTATCAGGGTCCTGCTACATTTAGAATATGAATGTTGTATCAACTATCAACTCAGTCTGCTATCAGGGTCCTGCTACATTTGTTACACAATCTTAATACAATAGTTAAGTAAACTATCAGTATATGTATTGTTAGAGTATTTGGATAAAAGTACACACTGTCAGAGATAAAGAGTTGTGTTAAAAGTTGAAAAGAATGAATCATGTCTGTCTCCAGCTCTGTACTGTAAACAAAGCCTTTGTTCTAGAAGATGCTAGTACTGTACTATTCGGTTTCATATAAAGTTTAGTCTACCACTGAGATTATCACCTGCTGATCTGTCGTTAAACCATCAATACGCTCCATAAATTCACCCGCACTGCTGATCTCCATTCCATTATTGATCACCTCATCACCGCTCCCTAAAAGCTGACGTCGGCATTACCTTAGTAAAACCTTGCTACCAAAGTCTTTAAGATATATTCGCCCTCTGGTGGGTTTTATCATCAGAACTACTTAGTTCTACTTTTTTGATTACTGTGGAAATTTAACCAACACGTTGTATGAATGGAAAACTAATGGTGGAAAACTCTTCCAGTAAGATCTTGTTTTGGACATAGATCTGCTGCAGGGGGAGAGCTCCAAACAGCTGTGTTGGCGTCAATAGGCAAAGACTGACATAAACAGCTGTTGGCGTCCAATAGGCAAAGACAACAGACATAAACAGCTGTTTGGGGTGGCATCAACAGACATAAACAGCTGTTTGGGTGTCCAATAGGCAAAGACAACAGACATAAACAGCTGTTTGGGGTCCAACAGACAAAGACAACAGACATAAACAGCTGTTTGGGTGTCCAATAGGCAAAGACAACAGACATAAACAGCTGTTTGGGGTCCAACAGGCAAAGACAACAGACAAAAACAGCTGTTTGGGGTCCAACAGGCAAAGACAACAGACAAAAACAGCTGTTTGGGGTCCAACAGACAAAGACAACAGACAAAAACAGCTATTTGGGGTCCAACAGACAAAGACAACAGACAAAAACAGCTGTTTGGGGTCCAACAGACAAAGACAACAGACAAAAACAGCTGTTTGGGGTCCAACAGACAAAGACAACAGACAAAAACAGCTGTTTGGGGTCCAACAGGCAAAGACAACAGACAAAAACAGCTGTGTTGGCGTCCAACAGGCAAAGACAACAGACAAAAACAGCTGTGTTGGCGTCCAACAGACAACAGACAAAAACAGCTGTGTTGGCGTCCAACAGTCAACAGACAAAAACAGCTGTTTGGGCATCCAACAGACGAAAGGTTGGTCATGGCTCACATCAACACCATTATCCCTGAAACCCTAGACCACTCCAATTTGCATTCCATCCTAATAGATCCACAGATGATGCAATCTCTATTGCACTCCACACTGCCCTTTCAATACCTGGACAAAAAGAACACCTACGTGAAAATGCTGTTCGTTCACTACAGCTCAGCGTTCAACACCATCGTGTCCTCAATGCTCATCACTAAGCTAAGGACCCTGGGACTAAACACCTCCTTCTGCAACTGGATCCTGGACTTCCTGACAGGCCACCCCCAGGTGGTAAGGGTAGGT
This sequence comes from Oncorhynchus tshawytscha, assembly GCF_018296145.1. Taxonomy (NCBI): domain Eukaryota; kingdom Metazoa; phylum Chordata; class Actinopteri; order Salmoniformes; family Salmonidae; genus Oncorhynchus; species Oncorhynchus tshawytscha. Next base: position 9,242 of record NW_024607724.1, on the reverse strand, counting down.
AACAACACATCCGCCACGATGATCCTCAACACGTGGGCTCCTCAGGGTGCGTGCTCAGCCCTCTCCTGTACTCCCTGTTCACCCACGACTGTGTGTCTAAGCACTACACCAACACCATCATTAAATTTGCTGATGACACAACAGTAGTAGGCCTGATCACCGACAACGATGAGACAGCCTATAGGAAGGAGGTTGTCAGAGACCTGGCCGTGTGGCACCAGGACAACAACCTCTACCTCAATGTGATCAAGACAAAGGAGTGGATCATGGACTACAGTAAAAGGAAGGCAGAGCCCGGCCCCATTCACATCGATGGTGCTGTAGTGGAGTGGGTCGAGAGCTTCAAGTTCCTTGATGTCCACATCACTAACAAACTATCACGGTCCAAGCACACCAAGACAGTCGTAAAGAGGCCACGGCAATGCCTAGTTTCCCTCGGGAGACTGAGAAGATTTGACATGGGTCCTCAGATCCTCAAAGTTCTACAGCTGCATCATCGAAAAGCATCCTGACTGGTTGCATCAACACTTGGTATGCCAACTGCTCGGCATCCGACAGCAAGGTGCTACAGAGGGTAGTGCGTACGGCGCAGTACGTCACCGGGGCCAGGCTTCCTGCCATCCAGGACCTCTATACCAGGTGGTGTCAGAGGAAGGCCCTACAAAAAAGACTCCAGCCACCCAAGTCATAGACAGTTTTCTCTGCTACCGCACAGCAAGTGGTTTCGGAGCGCCACGTCTATGTCCAAACAGCTTTTACCCCCAAGCCATAAGACTGCTGAAACATTAATCAAATGGCCACAACCAACTATTTTCATTGACCCCCTTTTTTTTACCCTGCTGCTGCTCACTGTGTTACTTTTTAGTTTTGCATTTATTTTTTAGCAAATATTTTATAAAAAATAAAAAACCTGCATTGTTGGTTATTAAAGAGCTTGTAAGTAAGCATTTCACGGTAAGGTTGTACCTTGGTGCATGTGACAAGTTGTACATCCTAAAAACCTCCTGAACCTGATGTCCCATGTGACAAAAGTCTAATTTCCTTGATGACAGGAAAGAGTTTGCACATCCTAAAAACCTCCTGAACCTGATGTCCCAGGAACATAGAGGGGACTAGACAAAAGTCTCTAGAGAACATTTCCTTGATGACAGGAAAGAGTCATGTTTGTGGAACATCCTAAAAACCTCCTGAACCTGATGTCCCAGGAACATAGAGGGGACTAGACAAAAGTCTCCTAGAGAACATTTCCTTGATGACAGGAAAGAGTCATGTTTGTGGAACATCCTAAAAACCTCCTGAACCTGATGTCCCAGGAACATAGAGGGGACTAGACAAAAGTCTCCTAGAGAACATTTCCTTGATGACAGGAAAGAGTCATGTTTATGGAACATCCGAAAAACGTATTTAGGGAAATACCCGTAACAAGTTAAGAACTTAGATAAAAACCTCCAGGGGACCATGACATAAAAACCTGAGAACATCCCAGAAACTTCCTTGGGGATGTCCCTCGAACAAATCGGGAACTAGAAGAAAACGTTGTTTTAGGACCATGACACAATATCCTGACAACTTTAGGCAACCATTTCATGACGTTCTGGGGACTTCCTAACTACTCTTTTTGTGTGTGTTTGCAGCGTTATAAGTATAGGCATATTGTAAAGATCAAAACAGGGGTTCATGCTGCGCTCAAAGGAAGTTTTAAATGTGTGAAAGAGAATCCCACATCCAGATATATGGACTTTGAAGCTAGTATAATGCCCAGTCTTATATAATCAGGATGAATAAATTGAGTTGAATGGATTGAATAGAAACATGCTGGTCAGTGGTAGGGGACTGGATCATTCAAAGGCTTTGTATATTGTACATCTCTTTTAAGAGATATATGATCAAAAGATAATTGTGAAATAAACAACCTATTTATCCAGATAGCTCATTATCTAGCTTGGCTTTGCGTGCCAAGCATCTAGAGACACACGGCTATAAGAGAAAGTATGCCAAGGAAATTATCATACACAAATCACATAAGAGTGGCTCAATAATCTGAGTAAATTGTCTGAGTTATTTGATACTGTAACAACCATTCAAATCAAATGTTATTTGTCACATGCTCCGAGTACAACAGGTGCCTTACAGGGAAATGCTGAATACAAGTGTAGTAGACCTTACAGTGAAATGCTGAATACAACAGGTGTAGGTAGACCTTACAGTGAAATGCTGAATACAACAGGTGTAGGCCTTACAGTGAAATGCTGAATACAACAGGTGTAGACCTTACAGTGAAATGCTGAATACAACAGGTGTAGGTAGACCTTACAGTGAAATGCTGAATACAACAGGTGTAGGTAGACCTTACAGTGAAATGCTGAATACAACAGGTGTAGTAGACCTTACAGTGAAATGCTGAATACAACAGGTGTAGTAGACCTTACAGTGAAATGCTGAATACAACAGGTGTAGTAGACCTTACAGTGAAATGCTGAATACAACAGGTGTAGTAGACCTTACAGTGAAATGCTGAATACAACAGGTGTAGTAGACCTTACAGTGAAATGCTGAATTCAACAGGTGTAGTAGACCTTACAGTGAAATGCTGAATACAACAGGTGTAGTAGACCTTACAGTGAAATGCTGAATACAACAGGTGTAGTAGACCTTACAGTGAAATGCTGAATACAACAGGTGTAGTAGACCTTACAGTGAAATGCTGAATACAACAGGTGTAGTAGACCTTACAGTGAAATGCTGAATACAACAGGTGTAGTAGACCTTACAGTGAAATGCTGAATACAACAGGTGTAGTGAAATGCTTACTTACAAGCCCTTAACCAACAATGCAGTTTTAAGAAAAATAAGTGTTGAGTAAAAAATAGATAAGTAAAATAACAAATGATTAAAGAGCAGCAGTAAAATTACAGTAGCGAGGCCATATACAGGGGGTACCGGTACAGAGTCAATGTGGAGGCTATATACAGGGGTACCGGTACAGAGTCAGTGTGGAGGCTATATACAGGGGTACCGGTACAGAGTCAGTGTGGAGGCTATATACAGGGGGTACCGGTACAGAGTCAATGTGGAGGCTATATACAGGGGTACCGGTACAGAGTCAATGTGGAGGCTATATACAGGGGTACCGGTACAGAGTCAATGTCGAGGCTATATACAGGGGGTACCGGTACAGAGTCAATGTGGAGGCTATATAGAGGGGGTACCGGTACAGAGTCAATGTGGAGGCTATATACAGGGGTATTGTACGCTATCCAATCACTCACCAGAATCAACCTAAAACACGCCCATTTATTGACAGGCAGCCAAACTAACCATCAGCACGCAGCGCCTCACCCATCTACACACAATACCCCATAATGATTTTTATTGTGCAACTTTACATAAGTATTCACATCCTTTAGTCAATACTTTATAGAAACAATTTTGTCTGTGATTATAGCTTTGAGTCATCTTGGGTATGTCTGTTTCAGCTTTGAGTCGTCTTGGGTATGTCTGTTTCAGCTTTGCACATCTGGATTTGGAGATTTTCTCCAATTCTTCCTTGCATATTTTCTCAAGCTCTGTTAAGTTAGATTGGTAGCGGCGGTGAACAGCAATCTTCAAGTCTTCCCACAGATTTTCAATGGGATTCAGCCACTCAAGGACTTTCACATTATTGTTCTGAAGTCATTCCAGCATTGCTTTGGTTGTATGCTTGAGGTCATTGTCCTGACAGAACGTACATTTTGCCCCAGTCTAAGGTCGTTTGCACACTGAAGCAGATTCAGAACTTCCGGCGCCGACAGAGATGGCCGCCTCGCTTGCGTTCCTAGGAAACTATGCAGTTTTGTTTTTTACGTGTTATTTCTTACATTAGTACCCCAGGTCATCTTAGGTTTCATTACATACAGTCGAGAAGAACTACTGAATATAAGATCAGCGTCAACTCACCATCAGTACGACCAAGAATATGTTTTTCGCGACGCGGATCCTGTGTTCTGCCTTACAAACAGGACAACGGAGTGGATTCCATGCAGCGACCCAAAAAAACGAAAAAGAAGGAAACGAGGCGGTCTTCTGGTCAGACTCCGGAGACGGGCACACCGTGCACCACTCCCTAGCATTCTTCTTGCCAATGTCCAGTCTCTTGACAACAAGGTTGATGAAATCCGAGCAAGGGTAGCATTCCAGAGGGACATCAGAGACTGTAACGTTCTTTGCTTCACGGAAACATGGCTCACTGGAGAGACGCTATCCGAGGCGGTGCAGCCAACGGGTTTCTCCATGCATCGCGCCGACAGAAACAAACATCTTTCTGGTAAGAAGAGGGGCGGGGGCGTATGCCTTATGACTAACGTGACATGGTGTGATGAAAGAAACATACAGGAACTCAAATCCTTCTGTTCACCTGATTTAGAACTCCTCACAATCAAATGTAGACCGCATTATCTACCAAGAGAATTATCTTCGATTATAATCACAGCCGTATATATCCCCCAAGCAGACACATCGATGGCTCTGAACGAACTTTATTTAACTCTCTGCAAACTGGAAACGATTTATCCGGGAGGCTGCATTCATTGTAGCTGGGGATTTTAACAAGGCTGATCTGAAAACAAGACTCCCTAAATTTTATCAGCATATCGATTGCGCAACCAGGGGTGGAAAGACCTTGGATCATTGTTACTCTAACTTCCGCGACGCATATAAGGCCCTGCCCCGCCCCCTTCGGAAAAGCTGACCACGACTCCATTTTGTTGATCCCTGCCTACAGACAGAAACTAAAACAAGAGGCTCCCACGCTGAGGTCTGTTCAACGCTGGTCTGACCAAGCTGACTCCACACTCCAAGACTGCTTCCATCACGTGGACTGGGAGATGTTTCGTATTGCGTCAGATAACAACATTGACGAATACGCTGATTCGGTGTGCGAGTTCATTAGAACGTGCGTTGAAGATGTCGTTCCCATAGCAATGATTAAAACATTCCCTAACCAGAAACCGTGGATTGATGGCAGCATGTGAAACTGAAAGCGCGAACCACTGCTTTTAATCAGGGCAAGGTGTCTGGTAACATGACTGAATACAAACAGTGCAGCTATTCCCTCCGCAAGGCTATTAAACAAGCTAAGCGTCAGTACAGAGACAAAGTAGAATCTCAATTCAACGGCTCAGACACAAGAGGCATGTGGCAGGGTCTACAATCAATCACGGACTACAGGAAGAAACCCAGCCCAGTCACGGACCAGAATGTCTTGCTCCCAGGCAGACTAAATAACTTTTTTGCCAGCTTTGAGGACAATACAGTGCCACTGACACGGCCTGCAATGAAAACATGCGGTCTCTCCTTCACTGCAGCCGAGGTGAGTAAGACATTTAAACGTGTTAACCCTCGCAAGGCTGCAGGCCCAGACGGCATCCCCAGCCGCGCCCTCAGAGCATGCGCAGACCAGCTGGCCGGTTTGTTTACGGACATATTCAATCAATCCCTATACCAGTCTGCTGTTCCCACATGCTTCAAGAGGGCCACCATTGTTCCTGTTCCCAAGAAAGCTAAGGTAACTGAGCTAAACGACTACCGCCCGTAGCACTCACATCCGTCATCATGAAGTGCTTTGAGAGACTAGTCAAGGACCATATCACCTCCACCCTACCTGACACCCTAGACCCACTCCAATTTGCTTACCGCCCAAATAGGTCCACAGACGATGCAATCTCAACCACACTGCACACTGCCCTAACCCATCTGGACAAGAGGAATACCTATGTGAGAATGCTGTTCATCGACTACAGCTCGGCATTCAACACCATAGTACCCTCCAAGCTCGTCATCAAGCTCGAGACCCTGGGTCTCGACCCCCGCCCTGTGCAACTGGGTACTGGACTTCCTGACGGGCCGCCCCAGGTGGTGAGGGTAGGCAACAACATCTCCTCCCCGCTGATCCTCAACACTGGGGCCCCACAAGGGTGCGTTCTGAGCCCTCTCCTGTACTCCCTGTTCACCCACGACTGCGTGGCCACGCACGCCTCCAACTCAATCATCAAGTTTGCGGACGACACAACAGTGGTAGGCTTGATTACCAACAACGACGAGACGGCCTACAGGGAGGAGGTGAGGGCCCTCGGAGTGTGGTGTCAGGAAAATAACCTCACACTCAACATCAACAAAACTAAGGAGATGATTGTGGACTTCAGGAAACAGCAGAGGGAACACCCCCCCCATCCACATCGATGGAACAGTAGTGGAGAGGGTAGCAAGTTTTAAGTTCCTCGGCATACACATCACAGACAAACTGAATTGGTCCACTCACACAGACAGCATCGTGAGGAAGGCGCAGCAGCGCCTCTTCAACCTCAGGAGGCTGAAGAAATTCGGCTTGTCACCAAAAGCACTCACAAACTTCTACAGATGCACAATCGAGAGCATCCTGGCGGGCTGTATCACCGCCTGGTATGGCAACTGCACCGCCTCAACCGTAAGGCTCTCCAGAGGGTAGTGAGGTCTGCACAACGCATCACCGGGGGCAAAACTACCTGCCCTCCAGGACACCTACACCACCCGATGCTACAGGAAGGCCATAAAGATCATCAAGGACATCAACCACCCGAGCCACTGCCTGTTCACCCCGCTGTCATCCAGAAGGCGAGGTCAGTACAGGTGCATCAAAGCTGGGACCGAGAGACTGAAAACAGCTTCTATCTCAAGGCCATCAGACTGTTAAACAGCCACCACTAACATTGAGTGGCTACTGCCAACACACTGTCAATGACACTGACTCTACTCCAGCCACTTTAATCATGGGAATTGATGGGAAATGATGTAAATATATCACTAGCCACTTTAAACAATGCTACCTTATATAATGTTACTTACCCTACATTGTTCATCTCATATGCATACGTTGATACTGTACTCTATATCATCGACTGCATCCTTATGTAATACATGTATCACTAGCCACTTTAACTATGCCACTTGGTTTACATACTTATCTCATATGTATATACTGTACTCGATATCATCTACTGTATCTTGCCTATGCTGCTCTGTACCATCACTCATTCATATATCCTTATGTACATATTCTTTATCCCCTTACACTGTGTATAAGACAGTAGTTTTTTTTTTGGAATTGTTAGTTAGATTACTTGCTCGTTATTACTGCATTGTCGGAACTAGAAGCACAAGCATTTCGCTACACTCGCATTAACATCTGCTAACCATGTGTATGTGACAAATAAAATTTGATTTGATTTGGATTTTGCTAGATGGATGATGAGCTGTGCCTGGTTTTCTTCAGATATAGCTGTTTAAGTGCTCAGGCCAAAGAGTCACGCTTAGTCTCATCAGGCCAGTTGGTGAATTCTTGTGCTCTATGTGCTTTTTTGCAAACTTCAGGTGCTGTCATGTACCTTTTTCTCAGGAGTGGCTTCCATCTGGCCACTCTCCCAAAGCCCAGATGGGTGAAATACTGTAGAGACTGTTGTCCTTCTGGCAGCTTCTCCTATTCCCAGCCTCTTTGTTCTGTCAGAGGTCATTTGGTTCTTGGTCACCTCCCGACCAAGGTCCTTCTTGCCCGGTTGCTCAGTTTGGTTAGATGGGCCATCTCTACGCAGTTCGTAGTTTGGTTGATGGCCATCTCTACGATTCTGGGTAGTTTGGTTAGATGGCCATTCTACGCAGTCTGGATAGTTCCATATTTTTGCAAATGTCCAATAATGGAGACTGTGTTCTTGGTAACGCTCACCACTAATCAATCGCTTTATAGCCTTCCCCAAATATGCAGCGCTATGAAAAAGTACTTGTCCCCTTTCTGATTTTCTTTATTTTTGCACATGTTTTATACTGAATGTTATCAAACCTTCAACAAAAACCTAATATGAGATAAAGGGAAGCTGAATGAATGCAGTGTTAACCACCACCACGCTTGACAGTTGATATGGAGGTTCTTACAGTGGAATGCAGTGTTATCCACCACCACGCTTGACAGTTGATATGAGGTTCTTAAGCAGTGGAATGCAGTGTTATCCACCACCACGCTTGACAGTTGATATGAGGTTCTTGCAGTGGAATGCAGTGTTATCCACCACCATGCTTGACAGTTGATATGAGGTTCTTACAGTGGAATGCAGTGTTATCCACCACCACGCTTGACAGTTGATATGAGGTTCTTACAGTGGAATGCAGTGTTATCCACCACCACGCTTGACAGTTGATATGAGGTTCTTACAGTGGAATGCAGTGTTATCCACCACCACGCTGACAGTTGATATGAGGTTCTTTACAGTGGAATGCAGTGTTAACCACCACCACGCTTTGACAGTTGATATGAGGTTCTTGTTGTGGAATGCAGTGTTATCCACCACCACGCTTGACAGTTGATATGAGTTTCTCTTGCAGTGGAATGCAGTGTTATCCACCACCACGCTTGACAGTTGATATGAGTTTCTAAACAGTGGAATGCAGTGTTATCCACCACCACGCTTGACAGTTGATATGAGGTTCTTACAGTGGAATGCAGTGTTTGATTTTCACCAGACATAAATTGCACCCATCTCATCCAAAAAACATTAACTCAAGTTTTCCAAAAGCACCTGGATACACCTGGATGATCATCTAGACTCTTGAAGAAAGTTCTATGGACAGATGATTCAATATTAGGGGGCTTTGGGGTTGAAGATCTGATAATATCTCAGTATAAAAAAAAATATGCTTAAATTGGAGAAAATTAGAAAGGGGGCAAAATACTATTTCACAGCACTGTATGCCTCATCACAATTCTAACTCAGAGATCTATCGACAGTTTCTTCGACTTCATGGTATAGTTCCTGCTCTGACATGCACTGTCAACTGTGGGACAGGTGTGTTTCTTTCTAAATCATGTCCAGACAATTTAATTGGCCACAGATGGACTCCAATCAAGTTGTAGTGACATCTCAAGAATGATCAGAGGAAATTGGATGCACCTGAGCTCAATTCGGTGTCATAGCAAAGGGGTGTGAATATTTATGTAAATGAGATATTTCTGTGTATAATTTTCAATACATTTGCTAAACTTTCTAAAAACATGTTTTCACTTTGTTATTATGGGGTATTGTGTGTAGATGGGTGGGAAAAAACATGTAATGAATATGGTGGGAGACAGAGAGCTGGTTTCAAGAACAGGGCGCAGCAGGTGTTTATTAGTGAAGGACCACAGGAGGAGGCAGGTAGCTGGGTCCAGGGGCAGGCAGAAGGTCATACACAGGAGGAGGCAG
>NW_024607723.1:0-35025 GCF_018296145.1 Oncorhynchus tshawytscha | reverse complement strand
GGAGGTGATGGGGTCCAGGTGAGTGTCCCACTGACCACGGAACAAAGACCCACCTGACCACGGAATAAAGACCCACCTGACCACGGAATAAAGACCCACCTGACCACGGAATAAAGACCCACCTGACCACGGAATAAAGACCCACCTGACCACGGAACAAAGACCCCCTGACCACGGAATAAAGACCCACCGACCACGGAATAAAGACCCACCGCCACGTTGGAATAAAGACCCACCGACCACGGAACAAAGACCCACCGACCACGGAATAAAGACCGTTGGAATAAAGACCCACCTGACCACGGAACAAAGACCCACCTGACCACAAAATAAAGACCCCACCCCTGACCACGGAATAAAGACCCACCTGACCACGGAATAAAGACCCCACCTGACCACGGAATAAAGACCCCACCTGACCACGGAATAAAGACCCACCTGACCACGGAATAAAGACCCACCTGACCACGGAATAAAGACCCACCTGACCACGGAATAAAGACCCACCTGACCACGGAATAAAGACCCACCTGGAATAAAGGCCCCACCTGACCACGGAACAAAGGCCCCACTGACCACGGAATAAAGGCCCCACCTGACCACGGAATAAAGGCCCACCTGACCACGGAATAAAGGCCCCACCAAAGACCATGGAATAAAGACCCACTGACCACGGAATAAAGACCCACCTGACCACGGAATAAAGACCCACCTGACCACGGAATAAAGACCCACCTGACCACGGAATAAAGACCCACCTGACCACGGAATAAAGACCCACCTGACCACGGAATAAAGACCCACCTGACCACGGAATAAAGACCCACCTGACCACGGAATAAAGACCCACCCGACCACGGAATAAAGACCCACCCGACCACGGAATAAAGACCCACCCGACCACGGAATAAAGACCCACCCGACCACGGAATAAAGACCCACCCGACCACGGAATAAAGACCCACCGACCACGGAATAAAGACCCACCGACCACGGAATAAAGACCCACCGACCACGGAATAAAGACCCACCGACCACGGAATAAAGACCCACCGACCACGGAATAAAGACCCACCGACCACGGAATAAAGACCCACCGACCACGGAATAAAGACCCACCTGACCACGGAATAAAGACCCACCTGAACACGGAATAAAGACCCACCTGACCACGGAATAAAGACCGTGGAATAAAGACCCACTGACCACGGAACAAAGACCCACTGACCACGGAATAAAGACCGTTGGAATAAAGACCTACTGACCACAGAATAAAGACCGTTGGAATAAAGACCCACTGACCACGGAACAAAAGACCCACCTGACCACAAAACAAAGACCATGGAACAAATACCCCCCTGACCACGGAATAAAGACCCCACTGACCACGGAATAAAGACCATGGCACAAAGACCCACCTGACCACGGAATAAAGGCCCCACCTGACCACGGAATAAAGGCCCCACCTGACCACGGAATAAAGACCCACCTGACCACGGAATAAAGACCCACCTGACCACGGAATAAAGACCCACCTGACCACGGAATAAAGACCCACCTGACCACGGAATAAAGACCCACCTGACCACGGAATAAAGACCCACCTGACCATGGAATAAAGACCGTTGGAATAAAGACCCACTGACCACGGAACAAAGACCCACTGACCACGGAATAAAGACCCACCGACCACGGAATAAAGACCCACCGACCACGGAATAAAGACCCACCGACCACGGAATAAAGACCCACCGACCACGGAATAAAGACCCACCGACCACGGAATAAAGACCTACTGACCACGGAATAAAGACCGTTGGAATAAAGACCCACTGACCATGGAATAAAGACCCACTGACCACGGAATAAAGACCTACTGACCACGGAATAAAGACCGTTGGAATAAAGACCCACTGACCATGGAATAAAGACCATGGAATAGAGACCGTGATGACTTATGTGAGGAGCTCTACCCCACACGGGTCAGTATAACAAACGGTGATTTGATGTGTACCGGCATGATGTTACGGAGCTATAGGACTGAGGAGTGTGTGTTTCCACACTCTTGCCCTATAGGGCACAGCTTTAGTCTGTATGCAACAGCGCGCTGGTTTACTGGGAGAAGAGAATTCCCTACCCAAGAATAGTAAAGTACTGGTTCTAACAGCCGACCAATCAGCTTGCTGCCAACTCTTATCAAACTTCTGGAGAAATGTAAATAAATAAATGGTGTTCAACCAGATGCAATGTAAACAAATTGACAGACTTACAGAATGCACTGCACTGACATAGACCGATGATTGGTTGAAATACATCGATAATAGAATTGTGGGATCTATAGTGTTAGATTTCAGTGCAGCCTTTGATGTTATTGACTATAACCGGTAGGGATGAGATCTGGAAGTTAAAGGACGACATGCTGCTCACTTAGCGAGTAACAGATTTCATCTGCTACACTAATCCCTTCAAGATCTAGCAAGGTTAGTCATCAAAATAGAAAATAGTGCGGTTTGGTGACCCACGCTTGTGTGATGGGTTACTTGGCCGAGACCTGAAGACGTGTTGGCTAGACAAGTCTCTTGCAAGAGTACTCATTATAAAAGGGGTAATGTGACTGACTGGGTTAAGACGGTTAGCCTACTGAGCTAAAGCCTAGGCATTGATTCTGTCTCTTTTGAGGTCAAAGGGTACCTGGTTCACACCCAGTCAGTCAGTCACAAGATCAAGATGAATTAGGGAGTGTTATGGGGCTATGACAGGGCTATTCACACTCCATTATAACGTGTCTATAGAGGGAACAGAAGGCTAAGAGAGTCTTTCAGAAATGGGATCATAACAGCGGATAGGCAAACGGTTCAAACGCTAGAGCCAATGTCATTGGAAGAAAATAAATTACACTTTGAGAAACTTGAAATTATAGTTTGAAACTCGATACAAATAATGCATGTAATATTTACCATATTGAAACTGAATAATTATTGAATTTCAAAATGTAATTAGACATTTAAAAACTGAATGCAATATTAATTCAATTCAGTTTCAAACCATGAAATACAAGTTACATTTATGATTTAAATTAGAAAATTTGTGCATTTCCAAACTATTACATTAAAATTCAATATCCAAATTAAAAAATATTGAATTCAAATGCAGTTTCTTTTGGCACTGAAATTGCTCCATAGGGGGCTCTGTGTTGAAGCCACAGTGCCTCCATCTTGGTACTCCTCACCATTGTGTTGAAGCCACAGTGTCTCGATCTTGGAACTCCTCACTCATTGTGTTGACTGTGCCTCCATCTTGTACTCCCTCACCATTGTGTTGAAGCCACAGTGCCTCCATCTTGGTACACCTCCTATTGTAAAAATATTTTTGGAAGCTATAGAAATGAATTCACGAATGTCTACATTCGTTTTATATATTATATTACAGACAGATTAATGCATGTTTGTAACATGTGAGCTCAACAAAAAAATAGAAAACATGTAAAAACATTTTCCTGGAGTATAATTTTAGATTATTAATGCTACTGTCCCTACTACAACAAAAATACTTAAATATATGAGATTTTGTCCTTGAAACACTATAGAATTCCATCCATTCCTATGGAGGACTGCTCCTACTGGGGGTGCCAATATGGTGGACTGGTGGTTCAAAGCCTCTCACTGGCCAATACGTAATATCAGCAATCTAAGGTTTATATGACCAGGCCATTTCATCTCGCCAGGACAGAAAAAAGAAAAATTTGCAGGTTTTGTTGCTCTCAACCAACGGAGAGAGCACGGTTTGTCCTTTCCTTCCTCCTTCTGCTATCCTCCTCAATTAGTCAACTAGCTAGCAACCCATCTATACTGAACAAAAATATAAATGCAACATATAAAGTGTTGGTTTCATGAGCTGAAATAAAGGATCTCAAATGTTCCATATGCACAAAAGCTTATTTAGCTCAAATTGTGCACATGTTTGTTGACATCCATGTTAGTGAGCATTTCTCCTTTGCCAAGATAATCAATCCACCTGACAGGTGTGGCATATCAAGAAGTTGATTAAATAACATGATCATTTCACAGGTGCACCTTGCGCTGGGGGTGATAAAAGACCACTAAAGTGTGCAGTTATGTCAGTGCCACAGATGTCTCCAGTTGAGGGAGCGTGTAATTGACATGCTGACTGCAGGATTGTCCACCAGAGCTGTTGCCAGAGAATGTAATGTTAATTTCTCTACCATAAGCCGCTGATTTTAGAGAATTTGGCTGTATGTCCAACCGCAGACCACATGTAACCACGCCAGCCAGCATCTGAGACCATGAAAGCTGATGAAACTGAGTAGTATTTCTGTGCTCCTTTACCAGTCATGTGAAATCCATAGATTAGGACATAAATTTATTTATTTCAATTGACTGATTTCCGTATATGAAGTGTAACTCTGTAAAATAATTTACAGGACACCAGCCCAGAGAGACTAGTCTGCAGCTAGGTAGGCTTGCTATAGTAACCCTGCTAACTAGGTACTACCCCTCACAACAGCCCCTGAAAGACAGGTCAGCTAGCTAGCTTGGTTAGCTAACCCTGATAGCAACTTCACTGGAAAACAACCCAAACATTACCTAGACCAGTCTGCTCGCTAGCTAGGTTAGCTAACCCAGCTAGCAACCCCTGGACAACAACCCAAACATTACCTAGACCAGTCTGCTCGCTAGCTAGGTTAGATAACCCTGCTAACCCAGCCCCAAACATTAGCAACCCCCTGGACAACAACCCAAACATTACAGAGACCAGTCTGCTCGCTAGCTAGGTTAGATAACCCTGCTAGCAACCCCTAGCAACCCCTGGACAACAGCCCAAACATTACAGAGACCAGTCTTGGTTTAGCTAACCCAGCTAGCAACCCCTGGACAACAACCCAAACATTACAGAGACCAGTCTTGGTTAGCTAACCCAGCTAGCAACCCCCCTGGACAACAGCCCAAACATTACAGAGACCAGTCTGCTAGCTAGCTAGGTTAGATAACCCTGCTAGCAACTTCCCTGGTCTCTGGCCCATTCCCCCGGTTCGGTTCTATACCTGAGGCGGCGTACCAACTGCCAGCGTGACTTGCTTCTCTGCACACTGTTCGGTTGGACATCTTAACTCCGGAGCTGCCAATCTTGGTAAACTGGAACCTTGTCAGGTAGAAAAGTAAAAACTCCGGGAGTGGGGGGGAGGGATAGAGGAAAAACAACTGGCCAGATAGAAACCACCAACAAAAACAAAACGTCGACTAAGACAAAGAAGGAATGCAAAAAAAAAAAATAGGAAGTTAGCCAGCCAGCTAACGTTAGATAAAAAAAATGCTGAGAAGAGTGCTTCTATTTGATAGTTAGCCAGCAGACTACTTTAAAATACAATACTTTTAAACGATAATTACGGATGAACAAAATCTCAATGCAGTGTTGTCAGTTGGTTGTCATAAATAACACCCTTTGACTTGACTAAAACCGGTATGACATAAATCGATAGCTAGTAGCTCACTGTGCATCAGATTCTTTTAACGCCTGCTGCTTTCGTTAGATCCGACTCCAAGTAAATAACAACCAGCCATTGGCCGGAACCAAATTTTACTTCACACGGATTGGTTGCTTCTTGATGGCAGGTAATAAGGCGGTGTTAAACGTTTACTAAAAATGACGTAAGGCTGCGTGGATTGGCTGCTCGAAGAGCATGTGAAACGATTCGTTAAAAAAACATGTGTTAGGCGTGGCTATGACCCAGCTGTAGAAAGAGTCGGTTCACCGGCATAACAAATATGATATATTTCTTAATTTCTTCCCATGAAATATTTAAATAGATATCGTAACAAAGAATAGTTATTACGTTTTAAAGCTATTCAAAAAGAGCCCTTTGCCGTGATATTGTCTACCGCAATGCCGTGACCCGGATTCGAACCGGGGTTGCTGCGGCCACAACGCAGAGTACTAACCACTATACGATCACGGCGAGCTACCAGGACTTATATGTACATGGGATATATCCCCTCCCATAGAACGCTCATTCACCGCATTTCGTTGGAAGTGTTGCTTATCCTGTAATTCTCATTTAATTGAAATCATGGTACAAAGCTGATTTTTCTCAATGCAAACTGCATTTTCGGGACTTCTTTGGGACACCATGGCCCGGTTCCCCGTTTGAGTGGAGATTTCAGTTAAGGACCAACGGATTGATCTAAAATGTACAAACTCTGCCCACCACTGGGCCATGCAAAACGAACTCGCCCATTGTTGTATATAAATAGGCGGATTCGATTTTGCTGTGCAGCGGGCACCGGACATCTGCTCGTTTCATCATCGGGCATCTGTGCCACTCCGTAATTTGGTCAACAAGGCCAGAAACATAAAATAAAGGTTTTAATTGTCTAACTCGTCTTCATTCGGAAAGGCAGATAAAGCCCAAAAGTAATCACTTTTACATGTGAAAACAAAGAGGGCTACTCATTACTCCACATGCCCTTTAAATCACTTTGTTTTAAGCCGATTTCGCAGTGGGCTTTGAATCAATAGGAATAAATCATCAATAAATCAGGATGTTGCCTTGTAGACTGTTTCATATATAAGGCTCCCTGCAGACAGCCGACTAGGCAGCGCCCTGATTTATCAGTCTCTGAGGCTGCTATTGAATCTGATAAGCCTGCCAGGAATAGAGCCCACCCAGTCTTGATCATATACATAATGCACTGACTACTAATCTGCCTGCCAGGAGCTTTACCTATGAAATAGCCTACAAGGTAGAATCCTGTTTTATCAGTCTCTGAGGCTGCTATTGAATCTGATAAGCCTGCCAGGAATAGAGCCCACCCAGTCTTGATCATATACATAATGCACTGACTACTAATCTGCCTGCCAGGAGCTTTACCTATGAAATAGCCTACAAGGTAGAATCCTGATTTATCAGCCACTGAGACTGCTATTGAATTTAATCAGACTGTCAGGCATGGAGCTCACCCACTGTAAATATAAATATTATCCATAAAACATGAAGTGTCCCTTACAATTATACACATATCAGTTATGCATGCTAACAACTAGCATATATAACTAGCTCGCTAACTAACAAGACTACCTGGCTAGCTAGCTCACTCACAAGACTAGCTGCTTGCATGCGATTGGCTTTGGTCTTGGGGGTGGCATGCAGCCTGGGAGGCTTAGTCGCCTGTCAGGCATTGTTTAGGGCTCAGATGCCCCAATCTCTTAGCTCACGGCAAGGAACATTTAGCCTGCTAACACTCTAATTTGTAAACTGATAATGAGCACCAAACACAAATGAAAGCATAATGTTAGCATGACATGTCTAGTGTAGCAATCAATTAAAACACGTCCTGATCCACAGTGGGCTCTGCCGGCTCAACCATACTGTCAACCTATCATAAATTATTATATTCCTATTTATAGAGTTAATCTCGAAAAAAAAAAATAATTGTAATGTCATGATCATGAGAAAATTATCTCGTGACCTTGACAAAACAACTTTTGTTAAGTCGTGATCATGAGATAAATAGTGATCTAGACATGAGGGAATTATTTTTGTATCTCCATGTCCTCTGTGGGCTTCTGTAGTATTAGCATACATCTCTTCTATAAAACAGCCTATCACCGGCCCAGATTCACATGTAACGGATGTGAAACGGCTAGCTAGTTAGCGGTGGTGCGCGCTAAATAGCGTTTCAATCGGTGAGGTCACTTGCTCTGAGGCCTTGAACTAGTGGTTCCCCTTGCTCTGCAAGGGCTGCAGTTTTTGTGGAGCAGTGGGTAAAGATGCTTCGTGGGTGACTAATGTTGATGCAGAGGGTCCCTGGTTCGCGCCCGGGTATGGGGGTTATAAAGCTATACTGTTACACACACCAAGGCAAAAAAAGGGTGACCAATGCGCAATAAAGGCGGGATCTGCATTGAATAGTAATGTAGAGTGGGGATTAATTTCCTGAATCTGAATTGTTCATGTTTATTAACCCGCTAATCTGTGCTGTTCCAGATTGCGGAAAATTTAAAATGCGCCAACCTGAACGCACATGATTCCAATTTAAAGTAATTCACACTTTTAAATATTATGAATCGTTAAAAAAAAAATCTACACATCAGCCATCATGGCCTTTTAGTGTATGTCTGTGTGCTGGATGTGAACCAGCGTGAGGATAGAGCAAGCGATATTTCAGCAGCAGGTATATAATAACGACTAACTAGATAACCAATTAAAAACTTAATTTATAGCAGTTCTCGCTAGGTAACTATAGCTAACTAAGCATTCATGTTGACCCCTTTCCGCCGGCACAGTAGATAGCCTAAATAAATATGTACCGTTGGAAAGCTGGGCTTCCCCTCAGTTAAACCGTAGCCATGTATATTCGATAAGGTTAAAAAATATAAGAATAGCCTAATGGACAAATAATTTGCTGTGCATAGATCTCCCCTGGAACATGTATATTAGAGCATAGTATATACTGTATGTGAACATGTCTAGTTAGATACAGTTCCTGGCTCTAAAGTAGCTGACCTTATCCGTTTGATCCCCTGATTCATTGAATGAGGGAATAATATGGTTGTAATATTTTATATCAAGGGTGGCAACCATACTCCAGGATAGCTACTGGGTGTGCAGGCTTTTGTTCAAGCCCTGCTCTAATCACATTGTAGCCTAAACATCAGCTGCTCAACAGGACCTTGGGCAGATATGGGTGTTTCAGGGTTGGATCAAAAGCCAAGCCTTCACAAAACAGGAGCTCTCCAGATGGAGGGTTGACCACATGTTGACAAGGGCACAACGACAGGAGATGGTAGGCCTACATGGGAATCAGACACAGCAGCCTTCAAATGTCAATAATGCTTACTTTTCCAGGCTATAATGGAAATGTGGTTAAAAGTAATTTGAGAAGTAATGAAAAATGTGTATGAACCCTTAACAGTGAATAATCAGAGGTTTCTATATAGCATAATGTCATTTGTGAATTTCAGTGAACAGATTGGGAAACGACAGCTCCTGAACTTATTTCAACCCAAGTCAAGCACTGCTTACGAGCAATGATTTAGCTGATCGTTACTTTACACGATTTAAGTTTTTCTTACCATGACTGTGATATTTGGTTCTCTTATGAATGCAGAATGTTCTGAATCAGAATATATCTCAGAATATCAGACATTTGATATGAGTCATGGGTGTTTAATGGGAATATGTGGGGAAGTAACACTAACACGTACAGTCAATTACAGAAACAAAAAAAGTGTTTGTTCAACAAACATGTATGATAGAAAATAATAAGAAATCAGTATACTCCAGCCGGTACATACAGTATAGGAAAAAGAAAAAAACACTTTACAATCCAGATGCTAAATGAAAACACACAGCTTGTCTCTGATGATAAGTCGACCAGTGTAGTTTCTTCAGAGGTGTTAGATGCGGTCCTCATATTGAAACTGGTTCTGGTGGAGATGTGCAGCTAGAAATTCAATGGGATTATGAGGCCTAGAAGAGGAGAAGAGCTAGGATTAATACAAAAATCAGTCATCAAATAAAACGTAAATAACACAATACAAAATCTTTATTGGTCCATTATACAGAAACTGAAATGTGTTGTTTTATTTGGCACAGTGTTCAACAAAAACAACGCGGGCATTATTCAGTGTGCGGGTATCTATTCTTCATTTCAGTGCCCAGCCTGACCACACAACACAGGCTGATGTTGTGAGACTGGGGTTATACAGCATAAAAGACAGGAAAGGACATGTAGCCCATCCAATCTACCTCATCCCCATACTGTATTTATTTATCTATCCATCTTGCTCGTTTGCACCCCAGTATCTCTACTTGTACATTTATCTTCTGTACATCCTACCATTCCAGTGTTTAATTGCTATATTGTAATTACTTCGCCACCATGGCCTATTTATTTCTGTATATAGATTTTTCTACTGTATTATTGATTGTATGTTTGTTTATTCCATGTGTAACTCTGTTGTTGTACGTGTCAAACTGCTTTGCTTTATCTTGGCCAGGTCTCAGTTGTAAATGAGAACTTGTTCTCAACTAGCCTACCTGGTTAAATAAAGGTGATCTGGCCTACCTGGTTAAATAAAAGGTGAAATAAATAAAATAAATTGGTGCCTGGTTCGTCTATTTTTCTTCCTAGGTTCCTGCCTTCTAGGGACTTTTCCCCCTAGCCATTGTGCTTCTGCCTCCGCATTGCTGGCTCTTTCAGGTTTTAGGCTGGGTATCTGTAAAGCACTTTGACGTAAAAAAAAAAAAGGGGAAAAAAAGGACTTTATAAAATGTGATTTATTTAAGCCCACCGTTCTTTGGCTAACACAGAGAGCCCTGTAGAAGGACTGGCACAACAGTCTGGTCCAGATATGCCCGTGTTGGGAGAGACTGAAGATCCACTTTCTGTTTAGACGACTTCTCCGTGTTGGACCTCTCGGTATCCTCCATCTTCTGGAGGGAGGAGTAATGTAAAAGCATGTCAGCCTGTATTTCCCTAGCTTCACAAGTTCACCGTCATGTAATGCAGACAGTATACAGTAAGATCGATGTCTATAACATGTGTTAATAGTTCCATTGCTTCACAAGTTCACCATCATGTAATGCAGACAGTATACAGTAAGATCGATGTCTATAACATGTGTTAATAGTTCCCTAGCTTCACCATCATGTAATGCAGACAGTATACAGTAAGATCGATGTCTATAACATGTGTTAATAGATCCCTAGCTTCACCATCATGCAGACAGTAGTTATTATTGAACAGTAACATCGGTCTATAACATGGGCTAATATTTTCCTAACCTCAGCTCAAGGCTTCATTCACTTTGAGGGGAAACACTGTAGCAGAGGCTAATATTTCCCTAAAACAGTCTCACACACACACACACCAGCATCTGGGCTTACAGGAGACGTTAAATATGGCGATCCGCCTTTAAACCCAAGAAGCATCCATTCAACTTACAATTCACCAGCTTTTCAGGTTTAATCATGTCAAAATATGTTCAAAGAATGGAGGTTCGCTGAGCAACTATCGTCATTACTGTCAGTATGTACATCCAAAACAGGTTTAAATAAAAGTTACAAGGCAACTGGAAAATTGTCTTGTCTGGAAAAAAGTATTGTATTGTATTTGACCATCCGTCAAATCCACCTCTTCTGCCTCTCTTGCAATATTAGTAATGTAATTACAATACACTGAATAAATCCCATCTAGAAATATACAATCACTGTAAACATGTATCCTAGTGTCTACTGAATAAATCCTACGTAAAATGTGTCAACTAAATCTACTTACATAAAATATTATTACATTTAGCTCCGCTGAAACAGATTGTTGTGACGTAAAAACACTGTTGTTGTAGGTGATAAAACTCAATGACCTTTCCTGCTGCTGGATCAGCCGACCTGTAGGTGGCAGTAATGAGTCATTTTTATTGAGGTGCAGAAGAGGTGGATTTGGACACCAGCACACTTGGTCAAAAATAATACTTTGAATTTTTCCAGACAAGGTATTTTTCCTCGGGCCCATGTAACTTTTTTTATTGAAACCTTTTGTGGAAGTACACACCGGCCGTAACGTTAGTTGTTCAGCGAAACTACATTCTTTGGTACCAACATGTATTTTGACATTTATTAAGCTTGAAAATCTGTTGAATTGCAAGTTGAATGGCTGATTCGTGGGTTTAAAGGAGAATGTTCCATGTCTCCTGTAAGCCCAGACTCTGATTCAACACACAGTACAGTGACTTACAGCTGTATGGCTCTCCCTGCTCTGGTCCATGCCTGTGTGATCTGAATGTCAACAAAACACAATGTGAGTAAAAAGGCAAAGGTGTTGATCAGGTATCAAAGTCAGTGACATAGCTATTCTATTTCTACGATAGCATTGGTCTCCGTTCTGATCTACGATGTTAAAGCAACCAACCATCTGCAGCAAACAGATGGAGTCGATTCTAGTAGCTAGTCTCTGTCAACTGTACATGACGACGGGGTTGGGGAAGCCACCGAACATGACGACGGCGGCGGGGTTGGGGAAGCTGAACATGACGACGGCAGCGGGGTTGGGGAAGCTGAACATGGCGACGGCAGCAGGGTTGGGGAAGCTGAACATGACGACGGCAGCGGGGTTGGAGAAGCTGAACATGATTGGCGGCAGCGGGGTTGGGGAAGCTGAACATGATTGGCGGCAGGGTTGGGGAAGCTGAACATGGCGGCAGGGTTGGGGAAGCCACTGAACATGGTGACGGCGGGGAATGAAATTACTTCACACTGGAGGAAGTTAAGCTACACTAAAGCAATCCTTAATAAAAATATAGTTTACTGAACTAAAGTTACCTCAGGAAAAAAAACAGAAATATTTACTACACAACAGAGGATAACATTTTTTTTAAAGAATAACAAAAATGGAACTACTAAAAAGCACTACTAAAGCAAATCTAAAAAAAAGGTGTGTTTTAAGATCTCTTCTAAATATGTCCAGTTTCAGCCCCCCAGGTTCTCTGGCAGGCCGTTCCAGAGGCTGGGGGCATAATAACTAAAGGCTGTCTCTCTATGCCTCATGGTCCTGGGCTTCAGGATAGTTAAAAGGCCAGAGGATCTGAGGGACCTACTGGGTACATATCAGACATGCTTTATGTTAGGTATTGAGCTGCACAATGGTGGATTGATTTAAAAACCAATAGTGGAATCCTAAAATGAATTCTAACACTCTCAGGCAGCCAGTGCAGAGACCTTAACACCGGTGTAATGTGTCCTCTCCATCTGGTCTTGGTCAGTACCCGTGCTGCAGCATACTGTATGTTTTGCAGTTGACCAATGGCTTTCTTGGTTAGACCAGACAGGAGAGCATTACAGAAGTCAAGCCTGCTTGTAATTAAAGCGATGAGTCTCTCTGTATCAGCCTGAGAGGGAAACGGCTGCACCTTGGCGATGTTCCTCAGGTGGTAAAAAGCTATTTTGGTCACATTCCTAATATGAAAGTCAAAATTCCAGCAACTTTACACAGTCATTGAAGACGAGTGGGACAACAGTCCACAATCAACAGATTCATCAACTCTATACAAACGAGGTGATGTGTTGCGCTGCATGAGGCAAATGGTGGTCACACCAGATACTGACTGGTTCTGATCCAAGACCCTACTTTTTTGTCCTTATTTTTTTTCTTCTAAGGTATCTGACCAACAGATATTCGAATCTGTATTCCCTTCCATGTTGAAAGCCATATATTCATGCCCAATTTATTTACATTGACCGATTTCCTGATATGAACTGTAACACAGTCAAATCTTCGAAATGATTTAGCTTATATTTTCTTTCTATATACATGTAACGTTAAATTGTTAATTTACTCCCCAACAATGGACAAGTCACCAACTACGAGCTAGCTAATGTTAGCTCGCTAGCTACTCGACGTGGTCTCTAATCTACGGTTTCCAAAAACGCTTATAAATCTGAAACTGGCTGCAAAATAAATATTTTCTACGTGATCTTAGGCGTTAGATGTTCGTATAATCGTATTTTTGGTTACCTTCTGCCATGGTTTATGTTGGTTTCCTAAATTGATGTCGCCGCCGAAACAACTACAGCAGTGGAGAGATAACTGAGCAGGCGTCAGAAAATAAGGCGCTCTGATTGGCTATCCAAAACCCGGAAATGCGACTTTTAAAGGGATAGTACTGACATTTCTGAACGCAGAGCCACAGATGATCTATGATGTATGACCAGATGCTCAAGTGACCGTTCAAACAATGAAAATAAATGTCTTCAGAAATGGAAGGCAGTCGGGAGGACGCAAGATCAGGTGGGCCCATTCAAGCCAATGAGAGGGCAGATATGCGCTTGAACAACTCCGATATAAAGTGTTTTTTTCCCCTCAAAGTTGGCGGGATGTCACTTGTCCTACTTATATATCAGTACACTGGTAAGAACCTAAACATTACGACACGTTTATTCGATTAAATAAGACACAAGTAACAAATAAACCATTCAATTGTGTTTAATTAACCAAACGCGACACTCATTGACCTGCATACAAAACTCGCCGCTTGTTGAGCGGGGAAAAAAGTGAATCTGGAGATGACAGATTTTGTGTCCAGTTATCCCACTCGCTTCGCATCTTCTCCTGTTATTTCTAAAATTAAAAAAACGAATATTACATTACTTTTGGTATGCCACGGTAAACTTCCACCCTATTTATCTACTGTCAGTGCGTATCGATTTACGTGACCGTATTACATTATATTTGTGTCTATACACTTATTACCGTATTTAGGATCTTGTTTAAATGTTCGACAAGTGCCGCAATTCCACGCATGCGTGACGCCAACTTCCTGTTTCAACAAAACACCGATGTCTTGGAACTGTGGGGACTGGGTCTCTGCATTGGTTTTGATATTATTGTAAAAATAGACACGTTTACGATCATCTGTCGGATATGAAAATGGTTAGAGATACAATAATACATTGCTGAGTTCGCTGACGCCCTTTTCTGGTGTTTAGATCTCTGTTTACTCCTGTATTTGAGATTCTGATGTAGCTAGCGACTGTAACTAGTTGTACATTATTTCACTACCATGTCGGCCAAAGTTAGGGCGGGGACAGCAACGACAACGGAGAAATCATTAGAAACTACCATAAACGAGCATTTGAATACATATCCGTGGCACTAAAGATCGATGAAGATGACAAAGGTTGAATGCATCTCCTTACCTTAAAATATATATATATATATATATATATATATATTGTATATGTTTATCATACATTAGTAGCTTCGATGAAACCAAGAGAGTTTGACAATGTCAAAACTCTTGGTTGCATCGAAGCCAATCGTACATGTTGTGTGACTATGCAATGGCTCACTGGGAGTGTCTGTCTGTCTGTCTGTCTGTCTGTCTACTCTCTCTCTGTGACTGAGCCTGTGGGTTTGTTATGGCAGGTGTCAAGGAGGAGGCAGTACAGTGGTATCAGAAAGGCATTGCAGAGCTTCAAAGGGGGATTGCTATTGAAGTCACAGGACAAGGTAAGCTAATTCCTACCTCATTATCTTTCAAGTTAATATGAGGTTGTTTTGTGTTGTGGCCGTTGGCCAGTGACCACGTTTCGCTGTCTTTCACTTTCACTTTAGGAGAACATTGTGATCGTTCGAAGAGGCTTCAAACTAAGATGATCAACAATCTCACCATGGCAAAGGACCGACTCGCTCTTCTAGGTCAGCTCTCTGACGATGTTGAGAACGTTGTTTTAGATTGTATCACATCATGATGACTTCCCATTCTGGTAATATATGAGGCATGCTGCAGTCTTCATGATGACTTCCCATTCTGGTAATATATGAGGCATGCTGCAGTCTTCATGATGACTTCCCATTCTGGTAATATATGAGGCATGCTGCAGTCTTCTCTCATAACACTTTGAAGTGATGCCACACTTAGATTTTGAGCTACACAGATTTGTGTTGTAAATAAATCCCTGACTAAGATCAGTACTTCTCACTCAAAAAGGTTTAAAAGAGATTGACATTTCAATTGTTATATTAGCAGCTATGTGTTTTAGCAATTTGCAAATAGTTATATTACTAATGTTTTTGTTTTTTAAAATTTAACCTTGTAGGGTCTCTCTCTGTCCATCCTCTCTCTCACCCTCTGTCTCTCTCTGTCCTTTCTCTCTCAACCTCTCTCTCTCCGTCTTCTCTCTCTCACCATCCTCTCTCTCCGTCCTCTCTCTCTCATCCTCTCTCCGTCCTCTCTCTCTCACCCTCTGTCTCTCTGTCTCTCTGTCTCTCTCTGTCTCTCGCCACAGAAGGTACATCGGCGTCTAAAACGAGCCACAGCCCTCAGAGTCCACCAGGCCATCTCCCTACCCCTCCAGTGAGGCCTACTGGTCCAAAGAACAAGCCAGGACCAGGACCAGGTCACAGTAAGCCAGCAAGCACTGGCTCAAGCAGGACCAACAATATCAAGGTATCCCTGGTACAGGTCCTGTCCCTGGTCCCATTAAAGTACAGGCCTTGTCCTGTCTCTGTCCCTGGTCCCATTAAAATACAGGCCTTGTCCTGTCTCTGTCCCATTAAAGTACAGGCCTTGTCCTGTCTCTGGTCCCATTAAAATACAGGCCTTGTTCTATCCCCGTCCCTATCCTCTAGTCCCATAAATTATTTAGTCCTAGTTTTATAACCTCCCCGCTAACAGTTTACGGAAAACAACATTTCTGAGTCATAATTTGTCTTAAATACTGTTTCAAATGGGACGTTGTTGCTCATAGTGTATCTTGTTTGTTTTATGTGTATTTTTATACACTTACGGAGTGTTCTCTCTAAGGTTGTCCCTCGGGCTGCAGGGAGAGGACAGAATGGTAGACCAGCAGCATCGAAGGAACCACAGAAGAGGGATATGAAGAACTTCAAGAATGTGGACAGCAAGTTGGCCAGCTTCATACTGAATGAAATCGTAGACGGGTAGGATAGATGAGCAATCTGTGTAGCCCGGTCCCCGGAGCTATCTGTGTAGCCCGGTCCCCGGAGCTATCTGTGTAGCCCGGTCCCCGGAGCTATCTGTGTAGCCCGGTCCCCGGAGCTATCTGTGTAGCCCGGTCCCCGGAGCTATCCGTGTAGCCCGGTCCCCGGAGCTATCCGTGTAGCCCGGTCCCCGGAGCTATCCGTGTAGCCCGGTCCCCGGAGCTATCCGTGTAGCCCGGTCCCCGGAGCTATCCGTGTAGCCCGGTCCCCGGAGCTATCCGTGTAGCCCGGTCCCCGGAGCTATCCGTGTAGCCCGGTCCCCGGAGCTATCCGTGCAGCCCGGTCCCCGGAGCTATCCGCGCAGCCCGGTCCCCGGAGCTATTTGCGTAGCCATGTCCCCGGAGCGATCCGCGTAGCCCGGTCCCCGGAGCGATCCGCGTAGCCCGGTCCCCGGAGCGATCCGCGTAGCCCGGTCCCCCGGAGCGATCCGCGTAGCCATGTCCCCGGAGCTATCCGCGTAGCCCGGTCCCCGGAGCGATCCGCGTAGCCATGTCCCCGGAGCGATCCGCGTAGCCATGTCCCCGGAGCGATCCGCGTAGCCATGTCCCCGGAGCGATCCGCGTAGCCCGGTCCCGGAGCGATCCGCGTAGCCATGTCCCCGGAGCGGTCCGCGTAGCCCGGTCCCCGGAGCGGTCCGCGTAGCCCGGTCCCCGGAGCGATCCGCGTAGCCATGTCCCCGGAGCGATCCGCGTAGCCATGTCCCCGGAGCGATCCGCGTAGCCCGGTCCCCGGAGCGATCCGCGTAGCCCGGTCCCCGGAGCGATCCGCGTAGCCCGGTCCCCGGAGCGATCTGTGTAGTCTTTTGGTCATTTTCTGGGGAGTTGGCTATACAGAACTAACAGACATGTGACTAGGCTATGACGGAGAAGACCCTCAGCACATCAAATGGAGGGATTCTAGAGACGATGATAGTGGATAGCGCAGTGGACTACAGTCAGGATCAAATTACACGTTGAACATCTTGGGGACGCCCTGACGTCAAACTCTTCGACCTTTGAGGCGGCACACACTGATACTTTTGTTAAGGCGGGTTTCTAGCTCTCCTGTATTTACAACCCATGACTGTAATTGAGACTGCTTGGGGTTCTGGAGTCATTTAAACATTGTGTGTGTATTTCAGTGGGTCGTCAGTGAGCTTTGAAGACATAGCGGGTCAGGAGCTGGCTAAACAAGCTCTTCAGGAGATAGTTATCCTGCCTGCACTCAGACCTGAGGTGAACATGTTTGCTTTCTACTCTGTGTTATGAGCTGCTGTCTGTCAGTTATGCCTGATTCTCATTCGAGGGTCAAACCTACCCAAGCTGAGCTGCTTCGGTCTGGTCTGTTTACACATCCAGCATATTTGCTTGAAAGGACAATTTGAAATGAAAATACCCGAGCAGGGCACAGTACAGTTGAGGTCGGCACTATTGTGGGAATCAGGCTTCACAGTTGTCTTGCTGTCTCTTGTCCAGTCTGTTGTCTCTAGTCAAATCAAATCAAAGTTTATTTGTCACGTGCGCCGAATACAACAGGTGTAGTAGACCTGCTTACTTACAGGCTCTAACCAATGGTGCAATTTTTAAGTAAAAAATGGGTATTAGGTGAACAATAGATAAGTAAGGAAATAAATAACAGTGAATAGTTACAGTAGAGGGGCTGTATACAGTAGAGGGGCTGTATACAGTAGAGGGGCTATATACAGTAGAGGGGCTATATACAGTAGAGGGGCTATATACAGTAGAGGGGCTATATACAGTAGAGGGGCTATATACAGTAGAGGGCTATATACAGTAGAGGGCTATATACAGTAGAGGGCTATATACAGTAGGGGCTATATACAGTAGAGAGGCTATATACAGTAGAGAGGCTATATACAGTAGAGGCTATATACAGTAGAGGGGCTATATACAGTAGAGGGCTATATACAGTAGAGGGGCTATATACAGTAGAGGGGCTATATACAGTAGAGGGGCTATATACAGTAGAGGGGCTATATACAGTAGAGGGCTATATACAGTAGAGAGGCTATATACAGTAGAGGCTATATACAGTAGAGAGGCTATATACAGTAGAGAGGCTATATACAGTAGAGGGCCTATATACAGTAGAGGGCCTATATACAGTAGAGGGGCTATATACAGTAGAGGCTGTATACAGTAGAGGCTGTATACAGTAGAGGCTGTATATACAGTAGAGGGGCTATATACAGTAGAGAGGCTATATACAGTAGAGGCTGTATACAGTAGAGGGGCTATATACAGTAGAGGGGCTATATACAGTAGAGGGGCTATATACAGTAGAGAGGCTATATACAGTAACCAGGTTATATACAGTAGAGGCTATATACAGTAGAGGCTATATACAGTAGAGAGGCTATATACAGTAGAGAGGCTATATACAGTAGAGGGGCTATATACAGTAGAGAGGCTATATACAGTAGAGAGGCTATATACAGTAGAGGCTGTATACAGTAGAGGCTGTATACAGTAGAGGGGCTATATACAGTAGAGGGGCTATATACAGTAGAGAGGCTATATACAGTAGAGAGGCTATATACAGTAGAGAGGCTATATACAGTAGAGAGGCTATATACAGTAGAGAGGCTATATACAGTAGAGGCTATATACAGTAGGGGCCTTATACAGTAGGGCCTTATACAGTAGGGGCTATATACAGTAGAGGGGCTGTATACAGTAGAGAGGTTGTATACAGTAGAGGCTGTATACAGTAGAGGGGCTATATACAGTAGAGGGGCTATATACAGTAGAGGAGCTATATACAGTAGAGAGGCTATATACAGTAGGGGCTATATACAGTAGGGGCTATATACAGTAGGGGCTATATACTAGAGGGCTATATACAGTAGGGGCTATATACAGTAGGGGCTATATACAGTAGGGGCTATATACAGTAGAGGCTATATACAGTAGGGGCTATATACAGTAGGGGCTATATACAGTAGAGAGGCTATATACAGTAGGGGCTATATACAGTAGAGGGGCTATATACAGTAGAGGGCTATATACAGTAGAGGGGCTATATACAGTAGCGGGGCTATATACAGTAGCGGGCTATATACAGTAGAGAGGCTATATACAGTAGAGGGCTATATACAGTAGAGAGGCTGTATACAGTAGAGGCTATATAGAGTAGAGGGGCTATATACAGTAGAGAGGCTATATACAGTAGAGAGGCTATATACAGTAGAGGGGCTATATACAGTAGAGGTTATATACAGTAACCGGGCTATATACAGTAACCGGGCTATATACAGTAACCGGGCTATATACAGTAGAGAGGCTATATACAGTAGAGAGGCTATATACAGTAGAGGGGCTATATACAGTAGAGGCTATAAACAGTAACCAGGCTATATACAGTAGGGAGGCTATATACAGTAACCAGGTTATATACAGTAGAGAGGCTATAAAAGTAGCCAGGCTATATACAGACACCGGTTAGTCAGGCTGATTGAGGTAGTATGTACATGTAGATATGGTTAAAGTGACGATGCATATATGATGAACAGAGAGTAGCAGCAGTGTAAAAGAGGAGTTGGCGGGTGGTGGGTGACAATGCCGATAGTCTGGGCTATTTGAGATAGTATGTAGATAACTGTATAGTTAATGTGACGATGCATATATGATTAACAGAGAGTAGCAGCAGTGTAAAGAGGGGGGTGGGGCAATGCAAATAGTCTGTGTAGCCATTTGATTACCTGTTCAGGAGTCTTATGGCTTGGGGGTAAAAACTGTTGAGAAGCCTTTTTGTCCTAGACTTGGCACTCTGGTATCCCTTGCCATGCAGTAGTAGAGAGAACAGTCTATGACTGGGGTGGCTGGGGTCTTTGACAATTTTTAGGGCCTTCCTCTGACACCGCCTGGTGTAGAAGTCCTGGATGGCAGGCAGCTTCGCCCCAGTGATGTACTGGGCTGTACACACTACCCTCTGTAGTGCCTTGCGGTCGGAGGCCGAGCAATTTCTGAACATTTCTGATGTTGCAGCTGTAGAGCCTTTTGAGGATCTCAGGACCCATGCCAAATCTTTTTAGTCTCCTGAGGGGGAATAGGTTTTGTCGTGCCCTCTTCACGACTGTCTTGGTGTGTTTGGACCATTCTAGTTTGTTGGTGATGTGGACACCAAAGAACTTGAAGCTCTCAACCTGCTCCATAACAGCCCCGTTGATGAGAATGGGGACGTGCTCCTTTTCCTGTAGTCCACGATCATCTCTTTCGTCTTGGTTACATTGAGGGAGAGGTTCTATTGATTGTTATAGATTGTTATTCTGGCACCACCCGGCCAGGTCTCTGACCTCCTCCTTATAAGCTGTCTCGTCCGTGATCAGGCCTACTAGTGTTGTGTCGTCTGTAAACTTAATGATGGTGTTGGAGTCGTACATGGCCTCGCAGTCGTGGGTGAACAAGGAGTACAGGAGGGGACTGAGCACGCACCCCTGAGGGCCCCCGTGTTGAGGACTCAGCATGGCAAATGTGTTGCTACCTACCCATACCACCTGGGGGCGGCCCGTCAGGAAGTCGAGGATCCAGTTGCAGAGGGAGGTGTTTAATCCCAGGTTCCTTAGCTTAGTGATGAGCTTTGAGGGTATTATGGTGTTGAATGCTGAGCTGTAGTCAATGAATAGCATTCTCACATAGGTGTTCCTTTTGTCCAGGTAGGAAAAGGCAGTGTGGAGTGCAATAGAGATTACATCATCTGTGAATCTGTTGGGGCGGTATGCAAATTGGAGTGGGTCTAGGGTTTCTGGGATAATGGTGTTGATGTGAGCCATTACCAGCCTTTCAAAGCACTTCATGGCTATGGACGTGAGTGCCACGGGTCTGTAGTCATTTAGGCAGGTTGCCTTTGTGTTCATGGGAACAGGGACTATGGTGGTCTGCTTGAAACATGTTGGTATTCCACACTCAATCAGGGACATGTTGAAAATGCCAGTGAAGACACCTGCCAGTTGGTCAGCACATGCCCGGAGCACACGTCCTGGTAATCCGTCTGGCCCAGCGGCCTTGAGAATGTTGACATGTTTAAAGGTCTTACTCACATCGGCTACTTAGAGCGTGATCACACGGTCGTCCATGACAGCTGATGCTCTCATGCATGCCTCAGTATTGCTTGCCTCAAAGCAAACATAGAAGTGATTTAGCTCGTCTGGTAGGCTCGGGTCACTGGGCAGCTCGCGGCTGTGCCACATAAGACGAGTGTTGTAGCCGGTGTAGTACGATTCAATCTAGTCCAGTCTATTGTTGTCTCTAGTCCAGTCTATGGAGTCTATGGACTAGAGACAACACTATAGCCTGGACTAGAGACAACACTATAGACTGGACTAGAGACAACACTATAGCCTGGAGGCAAGCAATACTGAGGCATGCATGAGAGCATCAGCTGTCATGGACGACCGTGTGATCACGCTCTAAGTAGCCGGTGGTGTTGTCTCTACTCCAGTGGTGTTGTCTCTACTCCAGTCTATGGTGGTGTTGTCTCCAGTCCAGTCTATAGTGTTGTCTCTAGTCCAGTCTATAGCGTTGTCTCTAGTCCAGTCTATAGTGTTGTCTCTAGTCCAGTCTATAGTGTTGTCTCTAGTCCAGTCTATAGTGTTGTCTCTAGTCCAGTCTATAGTGGTGTTGTCTCTAGTCCAGTCTATAGTGGTGTTGTCTCTAGTCCAGTCTATAGTGGTGTTGTCTCTACTCCAGTCTATAGTGCTGTTGTCTCTACTCCAGTCTATAGTGTTGTCTCTACTCCAGTCTATGGTAGTGTTGTCTCTACTCCAGTCTATAGTGGTGTTGTTGTCTACTCAAGTCTATGGTGGTGTTGTCTCTACTCCAGTCTATGGTGGTGTTGTCTCTACTCCAGTCTATGGTGGTGTTGTCTCTACTCCAGTCTATGGTGGTGTTGTCTCTACTCCAGTCTATGGTGGTGTTGTCTCTACTCCAGTCTATAGTGGTGTTGTCTCTACTCCAGTCTATAGTGGTGTTGTCTCTACTCCAGTCTATAGTGGTGTTGTCTCTACTCCAGTCTATAGTGGTGTTGTCTCTACTCCAGTCTATAGTGGTGTTGTGTCTACTCCAGTCTATAGTGGTGTTGTCTCTACTCCAGTCTATAGTGGTGGTGTCTCTACTCCAGTCTATAGTGGTGTTGTCTCTACTCCAGTCTATAGTGGTGTTGTCTCTACTCCAGTCTATAGTAGTGTTGTCTCTACTCCAGTCTATGGTGGTGTTGTCTCTAGTCCAGTCTATGGTGGTGTTGTCTCTACTCCAGTCTATAGTGGTGTTGTCTCTACTCCAGTCTATGGTGGTGTTGTCTCCAGTACAGTCTATGGTGGTGTTGTCTCTAAGTCCAGTCTATAGTGTTGTCTCTAGTCCAGTCTGTGGTAGTGTTGTCTCTACTCCAGTCTATGGTGGTGTTGTCTCTAGTCCAGTCTATAGTGTGGTCTCTAGTCCAGTCTATGGTGGTGTTGTCTCTACTCCAGTCTATGGTGTTGTCTCTAGTCCAGTCTATGGTGTTGTCTCTAGTCCAGTCTATGGTGGTGTTGTCTCTAGTCCAGTCTATAGTGGTGTTGTCTCTACTCCAGTCTATGGTGGTGTTGTCTCTACTCCAGTCTATGGTAGTGTTGTCTCTACTCCAGTCTATGGTGTTGCCTCTAGTCCAGTCTATGGTGGTGTTGTCTCTACTCCAGTCTATGGTGTTGTCTCTACTCCAGTCAATGGTGGTGTTGTCTCTAGTCCAGTCTATGGTGGTGTTGTCTCTACTCCAGTCTATGGTGTTGTTGTCTCTACTCCAGTCTATGGTGGTGTTGTCTCTAGTCCAGTCTATGGTGGTGTTGTCTCTACTCCAGTCTATGGTAGTGTTGTCTCTAGTCCAGTCTATAGTGTTGCCTCTACTCCAGTCTATGGTGTTGTGTTTGTCCCCCTCTAGCTGTTCACTGGTCTCAGATCCCCGGCACGAGGTCTGCTCCTCTTCGGTCCCCCAGGCAACGGAAAGACCATGCTGGTGAGTCAAACATTTGTGACCATCAAATGACATCACATGGTGTTGACTGCATGTTGAAGACATTATGCCTCTTTCTCATGATAATAAATGTATCTATTGTGTCCCTCTACCCAGGCCAAAGCAGTAGAAATGGAGTCCTCTTTCTCGTGATAATGATTGATCTGTTTTGTCCCTCTACCCAGGCCAAAGCAGTAGAAATGGAGTCCTCTTTCTCATGATAATGATTGATCTGTTTTGTCCCTCTACCCAGGCCAAAGCAGTAGCCATGGAGTCCCATGCCACCTTCTTTAACATCAGTGCTTCCAGTCTGACCTCTAAATGGGTGAGGAGTCTTAAGACTCATTTACTGTGTCCAAAATGGCACCCTATTCTCTGGGTAGTGGACTACTGTTGACCAGGGTGGTGGTCTACTGTTGACCTGGGTAGTGGACTACTGTTGACCAGGGTAGTGGACTACTGTAGACCAGGGTCTATAGAGTAGTGGACCACTGTAGACCAGGGTAGTGGACTACTGTTGACCAGGGTAGTGGACCACTGTTGACCAGGGTCTATAGGGTAGTGGACTACTGTTGACCAGGGTAGTGGACTACTGTTGACCAGGGTAGTGGACTACTGTTGACCGGGGTCTATAGGGTAGTGGACTACTGTAGACCAGGGTCTATAGGGTAGTGGACTACTGTAGACCAGGGTCTATAGGGCAGTGGACTACTGTAGACCAGGGTCTATAGGGTAGTGGACTACTGTTGACCAGGGTCTATAGGGTAGTGGACTACTGTTGACCAGGGTCTATAGGGTAGTGGACTACTGTTGACCAGGGTAGTGGACTACTGTCGACCAGGGTAGTGGACTACTGTCGACCAGGGTAGTGGACTACTGTCGACCAGGGTAGTGGACTACTGTAGACCAGGGTCTATAGGGTAGTGGACTACTGTAGACCAGGGTCTATAGGGTAGTGGACTACTGTTGACCAGGGTCTATAGGGTAGTGGACTACTGTTGACCAGGGTCTATAGGGTAGTGGACTACTGTAGACCAGGGTCTATAGGGTAGTGGACTACTGTTGACCGGGGTCTATAGGGTAGTGGACTACTGTTGACCAGGGTCTATAGGGTAGTGGACTACTGTTGACAAGGGTCTATAGGGTAGTGGACTACTGTAGACCAGGGTAGTGGACTACTGTAGACCAGGGTCTATAGGGTAGTGGACTACTGTTGACCAGGGTAGTGGACTACTGTTGACCAGGGTCTATAGGGTAGTGGACTACTGTTGACCAGGGTAGTGTACTACTGTTGACCAGGGTCTATAGGGTAGTGGACTACTGTTGACCAGGGTCTATAGGGTAGTGGACTACTGTTGACCAGGGTAGTGGACTACTGTTGACCAGGGTAGTGGACTACTGTTGACCGGGGTCTATAGGGTAGTGGACTACTGTTGACCAGGGTAGTGGACTACTGTTGACCGGGGTCTATAGGGTAGTGGACTACTGTAGAACAGGGTAGTGGACTACTGTAGAACAGGGTAGTGGACTACTGTTGACCAGGGTAGTGGACTACTGTTGACCAGGGTCTATAGGGTAGTGCACTACTGTAGACCAGGGTAGTGGACTACTGTTGACCAGGGTAGTGGCCTACTGTTGACCAGGGTAGTGGCCTACTGTTGACCAGGGTAGTGGCCTACTGTTGACCTGGGTAGTGGACTACTGTAGACCAGGGTAGTGGACTACTGTTGACCAGGGTCTATAGGGTAGTGCACTACTGTAGACCAGGGTAGTGGACTACTGTTGACCAGGGTAGTGGACTACTGTTGACCTGGGTAGTGGCCTACTGTTGACCTGGGTAGTGGACTACTGTAGACCAGGGTAGTGGACTAATGTAGACCAGGGTCTATAGGGTAGTGGACTACTGTTAACCAGGGTCTATAGGGTAGTGGACTACTGTAGAACAGGGTAGTGGACTACTGTTGACCTGGGTCTATAGGGTAGTAGACTACTGTAGACCAGGGTCTATAGGGTAGTGGACTACTGTTGACCTGGGTAGTGGACTACTGTAGACCAGGGTAGTGGACTACTGTAGACCAGGGTCTATAGGGTAGTGGACTACTGTTGACCAGGGTCTATAGGGTAGTGGACTACTGTTGACCAGGGTAGTGTACTACTGTTGACCAGGGTCTATAGGGTAGTGGACTACTGTTGACCAGGGTCTATAGGGTAGTGGACTACTGTTGACCAGGGTAGTGGACTACTGTTGACCAGGGTAGTGGACTACTGTTGACCGGGGTCTATAGGGTAGTGGACTACTGTTGACCAGGGTAGTGGACTACTGTTGACCGGGGTCTATAGGGTAGTGGACTACTGTAGAACAGGGTAGTGGACTACTGTAGAACAGGGTAGTGGACTACTGTTGACCAGGGTAGTGGACTACTGTTGACCAGGGTCTATAGGGTTGTGCACTACTGTAGACCAGGGTAGTGGACTACTGTTGACCAGGGTAGTGGACTACTGTTGACCTGGGTAGTGGCCTACTGTTGACCTGGGTAGTGGAATACTGTAGACCAGGGTAGTGGACTAATGTAGACCAGGGTCTATAGGGTAGTGGACTACTGTTAACCAGGGTCTATAGGGTAGTGGACTACTGTAGAACAGGGTAGTGGACTACTGTTGACCTGGGTCTATAGGGTAGTAGACTACTGTAGACCAGGGTCTATAGGGTAGTGGACTACTGTTGACCAGGGTCTATAGGGTAGTGGACTACTGTAGACCAGGGTAGTGGACTACTGTTGACCAGGGTAGTGGACTACTGTTGACCAGGGTCTATAGGGTAGTGCACTACTGTAGACCAGGGTAGTGGACTACTGTTGACCAGGGTAGTGGACTACTGTAGAACAGGGTAGTGGACTACTGTAGAACAGGGTAGTGGACTACTGTTGACCAGGGTAGTGGACTACTGTTGACCAGGGTCTATAGGGTAGTGCACTACTGTAGACCAGGGTAGTGGACTACTGTTGACCAGGGTAGTGGACTACTGTTGACCTGGGTAGTGGCCTACTGTTGACCTGGGTAGTGGACTACTGTAGACCAGGGTAGTGGACTAATGTAGACCAGGGTCTATAGGGTAGTGGACTACTGTTAACCAGGGTCTATAGGGTAGTGGACTACTGTAGAACAGGGTAGTGGACTACTGTTGACCTGGGTCTATAGGGTAGTAGACTACTGTAGACCAGGGTCTATAGGGTAGTGGACTACTGTTGACCAGGGTCTATAGGGTAGTGGACTACTGTAGACCAGGGTCTATAGGGTAGTGGACTACTGTAGACCAGGGTGTATAGGGTAGTGGACTACTGTTGACCAGGGTCTATAGGGTAGTGGACTACTGTAGACCAGGGTAGTGGACTACTGTTGACCAGGGTAGTGGACTACTGTTGACCAGGGTCTATAGGGTAGTGCACTACTGTAGACCAGGGTAGTGGACTACTGTTGACCAGGGTAGTGGACTACTGTAGAACAGGGTAGTGGACTACTGTAGAACAGGGTAGTGGACTACTGTTGACCAGGGTAGTGGACTACTGTTGACCAGGGTCTATAGGGTAGTGCACTACTGTAGACCAGGGTAGTGGACTACTGTTGACCAGGGTAGTGGACTACTGTTGACCTGGGTAGTGGCCTACTGTTGACCTGGGTAGTGGACTACTGTAGACCAGGGTAGTGGACTAATGTAGACCAGGGTCTATAGGGTAGTGGACTACTGTTAACCAGGGTCTATAGGGTAGTGGACTACTGTAGAACAGGGTAGTGGACTACTGTTGACCTGGGTCTATAGGGTAGTAGACTACTGTAGACCAGGGTCTATAGGGTAGTGGACTACTGTTGACCAGGGTCTATAGGGTAGTGGACTACTGTAGACCAGGGTCTATAGGGTAGTGGACTACTGTAGACCAGGGTGTATAGGGTAGTGGACTACTGTTTACCAGGGTCTATAGGGTAGTGGACTACTGTAGACCAGGGTCTATAGGGTAGGGGACTACTGTAGACCAGGGTCTATAGGGTAGTGGAC
The DNA here is from genome assembly GCF_018296145.1 of Oncorhynchus tshawytscha. Taxonomy (NCBI): domain Eukaryota; kingdom Metazoa; phylum Chordata; class Actinopteri; order Salmoniformes; family Salmonidae; genus Oncorhynchus; species Oncorhynchus tshawytscha. The sequence continues at coordinate 7,476 of NW_024607723.1, read as the reverse complement.
TACTGTTGACCAGGATCTATAGGGTAGTGGACTACTGTTGACCAGGGTCTATAGGGTAGTGGACTACTGTTGACCAGGGTCTATAGGGTAGTGGAACAGGGTAGTCGACTACTGTTGACCAGGGTCTATAGGGTAGTGGACCAGGGTAGTGGACTACTGTTGACCAGGGTCTATAGGGTAGTGGACTACTGTTGACCAGGGTCTATAGGGTAGTGGACTACTGTTGACCAGGGTCTATAGGGTAGTGGACTACTGTTGACCAGGGTCTATAGGGTAGTGGACTACTGTTGACCAGGGTCTATAGGGTAGTGGACTACTGTAGACCAATACTCAGGTAGAAATATGTCCCAACTAGTGGATTAGCTAACTAGTTGATCAGTTTAACTATCAATAAACAGATAAGTCTTTAAACTGCTTATGAACTCTTTTAAAACCACTTTATAAAGTTGACCTTTACCTTCCAGTGTAAAGTGTTCGTAGTTGTACTTGAGTGACCTCTGACCTGTATCTCTCCTTCCCAGGTGGGAGAGGGAGAGAAGCTGGTCAGAGCTCTGTTTGCTGTGGCCAGAGAACTACAACCTGCCATCATCTTCATTGGTTGGTTTAAGTGATTTTACTGTATACTCATTATCTTCCATCAGTGATCTGACGTCCAACATTAATATTTGAACTTGACATTTTCCATTGTATTTTGTTGCTTTTAGTCTGTCCAAAGAAACCAACCGTTCATTACATTTGTTTAATAGTAATAATGAATTGGATTTTTATAGCGACTTTCTACATAGTGAGTTACTCGAAGCGCTTTACATAGTAACGGGTGAATTGGACTAGTTAAAGATGCAGAAATCACTCTGCCATTTCCTGCTAGCTAATATTCCAATAGTTTTGCCTAATTTCAGTTTATGTGACAAAACAAGCAGGTATAGAATCATTGTACCGTAGAAAGCGCTTTTCTATAAGCATAAATATTGTATTTTCAGCTGTTCGTAGCTGGTGTACAAAACCGAAAGTAAAAGACGCAAAAACTAAACATAAGAACGAGAAGCATAGAACTAGCTCACATAGGTCAGATGTACAGCGTCTTAGACTGTCTGTCAATGAGAGTGACAGATCTATAACACACATTTCTATGTGAATTTGGTCAGGTCGTCCAAAAAAAGTGACATTTTACAGCTTTTAATAAAAATGTTTTACCATAGTGCACTACTTTCGACCGGAGCCCCTATGAAGGCCTATTGGACGCTGGTCTAAAGCAGTGCACTACATAGGGAATAGGGCACCATTTGTATGTATCATTTTATATACCACTCAGTACCCACACAGTTGTTTGTTTCTGAGAGACTGAACAGACAGTAGCTGTTGTGGTGACGTTCGCTATGATCCCTGTCTGTTTGCCGTCCTCCCAGATGAGATCGACAGCCTGCTCTGTGAGAGACGGGAAGGAGAACACGATGCCAGTCGGCGTTTAAAGACAGAGTTTCTCATACAGTTTGACGGGGTAAGACCAACGACCATTTTAGTTATGTCACGGTAATGTTACTCCCGTCTGCAATTATCAACGGCAGTCGCAATGTCTATGTTTATTGAGTGTTTCCTGTATGGATTATTAATGAGCTATAAAAGACCTTATGTACACTACATGACCAAAAGTATGTGGACACCTACTCATCGAACATCTCATTCTAAAATCATGGGTATTATGGGTATTAGAGTTGGTCCCCCCTTTGCTGCTATAACAACCTCCACTCTTCTGGGAAGACTTTCCACTAGATGTAGGAACATTGCTGCTATAACAGCCTCCACTCTTCTGGGAAGGCTTTCCACTAGATGTAGGAACATTGCTGCTATAACAGCCTCCACTCTTCTGGGAAGGCTTTCCACTAGATGTTGGAACATTGCTGCTATAACAGCCTCCACTCTTCTGGGAAGGCTTTCCACTAGATGTTGGAACATTGCTGCTATAACAGCCTCCACTCTTCTGGGAAGGCTTTCCACTAGATGTAGGAACATTGCTGCTATAACAGCCTCCACTCGTCTGGGAAGGCTTTCCACTAGATGTAGGAACATTGCTGCTATAACAGCCTCCACTCTTCTGGGAAGACTTTCCACTAGATGTAGGAACATTGCTGCTATAACAGCCTCCACTCTTCTGGGAAGGCTTTCCACTAGATGTTGGAACATTGCTGCTATAACAGCCTCCACTCTTCTGGGAAGGCTTTCCACTAGATGTAGGAACATTGCTGCTATAACAGCCTCCACTCTTCTGGGAAGGCTTTCCACTAGATGTAGGAACATTGCTGCTATAACAGCCTCCACTCTTCTGGGAAGACTTTCCACTAGATGTTGGAACATTGCTGCTATAACAGCCTCCACTCTTCTGGGAAGGCTTTCCACTAGATGTAGGAACATTGCTGTGGGGACTTGCTTCCATTCAGCCATAGGCATTCAGCCATTAGTGAGGCCGTCCACTGATGGTTGTATATATGGTGTCCTTCAACAGTCTCCTGGATGGTTGTATATATGGTATCCTTCAACAGTCACCTGGATGGTTGTATATATGGTATCCTTCAACAGTCACCTGGATGGTTGTATATATGGTGTCCTTCAACAGTCTCCTGGATGGTTGTATATATGGTATCCTTCAACAGTCACCTGGATGGTTGTATATATGGTGTCCTTCAACAGTCTCCTGGATGGTTGCAGGTGCAGTCGGAAGGGGCAGAGAGGGTTCTGGTGATGGGAGCTACAAACAGACCACAGGAGCTGGACGAAGCTGTGCTCAGGTACTGGACACAACACACACAGGAAGCTGTGCTCAGGTACTAGACACAACACACACAGGAAGCTGTGCTCAGGTACTGGATATGATGCACTCACACACAGGAAGCTGTGCTCAGGTACTGGATATGATGCACTCACACACAGGAAGCTGTGCTCAGGTACTGGATATGATGCACTCACACACAGGAAGCTGTGCTCAGGTACTGGACACAACACACACAGGAAGCTGTGCTCAGGTACTGGATATGATGCACTCACACACAGGAAGCTGTGCTCAGGTACTGGACACAACACACACAGGAAGCTGTGCTCAGGTACTGGATATGATGCACTCACACACAGGAAGCTGTGCTCAGGTACTGGATATGATGCACTCACACACAGGAAGCTGTGCTCAGGTACTGGATATGATGCACTCACACACAGGAAGCTGTGCTCAGGTACTGGACACAACACACACAGGAAGCTGTGCTCAGGTACTGGATATGATGCACTCACACACAGGAAGCTGTGCTCAGGTACTGGACACAACACACACAGGAAGCTGTGCTCAGGTACTGGATATGATGCACTCACACACAGGAAGCTGTGCTCAGGTACTGGACACAACACACACAGGAAGCTGTGCTCAGGTACTGGATATGATGCACTCACACACAGGAAGCTGTGCTCAGGTACTGGATATGATGCACTCACACACAGGAAGCTGTGCTCAGGTACTGGACACAACACACACAGGAAGCTGTGCTCAGGTACTGGATATGATGCACTCACACACAGGAAGCTGTGCTCAGGTACTGGATATGATGCACTCACACACAGGAAGCTGTGCTCAGGTACTGGATATGATGCACTCACACACAGGAAGCTGTGCTCAGGTACTGGATATGATGCACTCACACACAGGAAGCTGTGCTCAGGTACTGGACACAACACACACAGGAAGCTGTGCTCAGGTACTGGATATGATGCACTCACACACAGGAAGCTGTGCTCAGGTACTGGACACAACACACACAGGAAGCTGTGCTCAGGTACTGGATATGATGCACTCACACACAGGAAGCTGTGCTCAGGTACTGGACACAACACACACAGGAAGCTGTGCTCAGGTACTGGATATGATGCACTCACACACAGGAAGCTGTGCTCAGGTACTGGATATGATGCACTCACACACAGGAAGCTGTGCTCAGGTACTGGACACAACACACACAGGAAGCTGTGCTCAGGTACTGGATATGATGCACTCACACACAGGAAGCTGTGCTCAGGTACTGGATATGATGCACTCACACACAGGAAGCTGTGCTCAGGTACTGGATATGATGCACTCACACACAGGAAGCTGTGCTCAGGTACTGGATATGATGCACTCACACACAGGAAGCTGTGCTCAGGTACTGGACACAACACACACAGGAAGCTGTGCTCAGGTACTAGACACAACACACACAGGAAGCTGTGCTCAGGTACTAGACACAACACACACAGGAAGCTGTGCTCAGGTACTAGACACAACACACACAGGAAGCTGTGCTCAGGTACTAGACACAACACACACAGGAAGCTGTGCTCAGGTACTAGACACAACACACACAGGAAGCTGTGCTCAGGTACTAGACACAACACACACAGGAAGCTGTGCTCAGGTACTAGACACAACACACACAGGAAGCTGTGCTCAGGTACTGGATATGATGCACTCACACACAGGAAGCTGTGCTCAGGTACTGGATATGATGCACTCACACACAGGAAGCTGTGCTCAGGTACTGGACACAACACACACAGGAAGCTGTGCTCAGGTACTGGATATGATGCACTCACACACAGGAAGCTGTGCTCAGGTACTGGACACAACACACACAGGAAGCTGTGCTCAGGTACTGGATATGATGCACTCACACACAGGAAGCTGTGCTCAGGTACTGGATATGATGCACTCACACACAGGAAGCTGTGCTCAGGTACTGGATATGATGCACTCACACACAGGAAGCTGTGCTCAGGTACTGGACACAACACACACAGGAAGCTGTGCTCAGGTACTGGATATGATGCACTCACACACAGGAAGCTGTGCTCAGGTACTGGATATGATGCACTCACACACAGGAAGCTGTGCTCAGGTACTGGATATGATGCACTCACACACAGGAAGCTGTGCTCAGGTACTGGATATGATGCACTCACACACAGGAAGCTGTGCTCAGGTACTGGATATGATGCACTCACACACAGGAAGCTGTGCTCAGGTACTGGATATGATGCACTCACACACAGGAAGCTGTGCTCAGGTACTGGAGACAACACACACAGGAAGCTGTGCTCAGGTACTAGACACAACACACACAGGAAGCTGTGCTCAGGTACTAGACACAACACACACAGGAAGCTGTGCTCAGGTACTAGACACAACACACACAGGAAGCTGTGCTCAGGTACTAGACACAACACACACAGGAAGCTGTGCTCAGGTACTGGACACAACACACACAGGAAGCTGTGCTCAGGTACTAGACACAACACACACAGGAAGCTGTGCTCAGGTACTAGACACAACACACACAGGAAGCTGTGCTCAGGTACTGGATATGATGCACTCACACACAGGAAGCTGTGCTCAGGTACTGGACACAACACACACAGGAAGCTGTGCTCAGGTACTGGATATGATGCACTCACACACAGGAAGCTGTGCTCAGGTACTGGATATGATGCACTCACACACAGGAAGCTGTGCTCAGGTACTGGATATGATGCACTCACACACAGGAAGCTGTGCTCAGGTACTGGATATGATGCACTCACACACAGGAAGCTGTGCTCAGGTACTGGATATGATGCACTCACACACAGGAAGCTGTGCTCAGGTACTGGATATGATGCACTCACACACAGGAAGCTGTGCTCAGGTACTGGAGACAACACACACAGGAAGCTGTGCTCAGGTACTAGACACAACACACACAGGAAGCTGTGCTCAGGTACTAGACACAACACACACAGGAAGCTGTGCTCAGGTACTAGACACAACACACACAGGAAGCTGTGCTCAGGTACTAGACACAACACACACAGGAAGCTGTGCTCAGGTACTAGACACAACACACACAGGAAGCTGTGCTCAGGTACTGGACACAACACACACAGGAAGCTGTGCTCAGGTACTAGACACAACACACACAGGAAGCTGTGCTCAGGTACTAGACACAACACACACAGGAAGCTGTGCTCAGGTACTGGATATGATGCACTCACACACAGGAAGCTGTGCTCAGGTACTGGACACAACACACACAGGAAGCTGTGCTCAGGTACTGGATATGATGCACTCACACACAGGAAGCTGTGCTCAGGTACTGGATATGATGCACTCACACACAGGAAGCTGTGCTCAGGTACTGATATGATGCACTCACACACAGGAAGCTGTGCTCAGGTACTGGATATGATGCACTCACACACAGGAAGCTGTGCTCAGGTACTGGATATGATGCACTCACACACAGGAAGCTGTGCTCAGGTACTGGATATGATGCACTCACACACAGGAAGCTGTGCTCAGGTACTGGAGACAACACACACAGGAAGCTGTGCTCAGGTACTAGACACAACACACACAGGAAGCTGTGCTCAGGTACTAGACACAACACACACAGGAAGCTGTGCTCAGGTACTAGACACAACACACACAGGAAGCTGTGCTCAGGTACTAGACACAACACACACAGGAAGCTGTGCTCAGGTACTGGACACAACACACACAGGAAGCTGTGCTCAGGTACTAGACACAACACACACAGGAAGCTGTGCTCAGGTACTAGACACAACACACACAGGAAGCTGTGCTCAGGTACTAGACACAACACACACAGGAAGCTGTGCTCAGGTACTGGATATGATGCACTCACACACAGGAAGCTGTGCTCAGGTACTGGATATGATGCACTCACACACAGGAAGCTGTGCTCAGGTACTGGATATGATGCACTCACACACAGGAAGCTGTGCTCAGGTACTGGACACAACACACACAGGAAGCTGTGCTCAGGTACTGGATATGATGCACTCACACACAGGAAGCTGTGCTCAGGTACTGGACACAACACACACAGGAAGCTGTGCTCAGGTACTGGATATGATGCACTCACACACAGGAAGCTGTGCTCAGGTACTGGATATGATGCACTCACACACAGGAAGCTGTGCTCAGGTACTGGATATGATGCACTCACACACAGGAAGCTGTGCTCAGGTACTGGATATGATGCACTCACACACAGGAAGCTGTGCTCAGGTACTGGACACAACACACACAGGAAGCTGTGCTCAGGTACTGGATATGATGCACTCACACACAGGAAACATGGGAACCAGTTAATAACGCTCTGCACACAAAATAAAGTTCTGAACCGGTTCAAACTAAAAATGAGAAAAATAATAGATAAAACGTTTTCAATGCTAATTAAGTAAACTATATTTAGCACTTCTCGTTGGATTTATTAGCTACAAAAAAAAAAAGATAAGACAAGTTTTGATTTTACTTCCGGTGACGCTCCGCACACACAAGCTTATTAGCTAGCTAACTCTGGCTTAAAAAATCTCTCGTCTCTCCCTAATTTCTGAATCAGTCTTGTAACGTCAGTAGGCTAATGTAGCCTATGCTTCAGATGGGGAGAGGCAGGTAGC
>NW_024607722.1:0-34993 GCF_018296145.1 Oncorhynchus tshawytscha | reverse complement strand
ATATAGCTGGTATGTCATAATATAATAGAGACAGTAGATCTAGCTGGTCTGTCATTATATAATAGAGACAGTAGATCTACCTGGTCTGTCATAATATAATAGAGACAGTACATCTACCTGGTCTGTCATAGTATAATAGAGACAGTAGATCTAGCTGGTCTGTCATAATATAATAGAGATAGTAGATCTAGCTGGTCTGTCATACAATAGAGACAGTAGATCTAGCTGGTCTGTCATACTATAATAGCGGCAGAAGATCTAGCTGGTCTGTCATAATATAATAGAGACAGTAGATATAGCTGGTATGTCATAATATAATAGAGACAGTAGATCTAGCTGGTCTGTCATTATATAATAGAGACAGTAGATCTACCTGGTCTGTCATAATATAATAGAGACAGTAGATCTAGCTGGTCTATCATAATATAATAGAGACAGTTGATCTAGCTGGTCTGTCATAATATAATAGAGACAGTAGATCTAGCTGGTATGTCATACAATAGAGACAGTAGATCTAGCTGGTCTGTCATAATGTAATAGCGGCAGTAGATCTAACTGGCCTGTCATAATATAATAGAGACAGTAGATCTAGCTGGTATGTCATAATAATAGAGACAGCATATCTAGCTGGTCTGTCATTATATAATAGAGACAGTATATCTACCTGGTCTGTCATAATATAATGGAGACAGTAGATCTAGCTGGTATGTCATAATATAATAGAGACAGTAGATCTTGCTGGTCTGTCATACAATAGAGACAATAATTCTAGCTGGTCTGTCATAATATAATAGAGACAGTTGATCTAGCTGGTCTATCATAATATAATAGAGACAGTTGATCTAGCTGGTCTGTCATAATATAATAGAGACAGTAGATCTAGCTGGTATGTCATAATAAATAGAGACAGTAGATCAAGCTGGTCTGTCAAAATAAAATAGAGACAGTAGATCTAGCTGGTCTGGCATAATATAATAGAGACATTAGATCTAGCTGGTATGGCATAATATAATAGAGACAGTAGATCTAGCTGATCTGTCATAATATTATAGAGACAGTAGATCTAGCTGGTATGTCGTACAATAGAGACAGTAGATATAGCTGGTCTGTCATAATATAATAGAGACAGTAGATCTACATGGTGTGTCAAAATATAATAGAGACAGTAGATCTAGCTGGTCTGTCATAATATAATAGAGACAGTAGATCTAGCTGGTCTGTCATAATATAATAGAGACAGTATATCTACCTGGTCTGTCATAATATAACAGAGACAGTAGATCTAGCTGGTCTGTCATAATATAATAGAGACAGTAGATCTACCTGGTCTGTCAAAATATAATAGAGACAGTAGATCTAGCTTTTCTGTGATAATATAATAGAGACAGTAGATCTAGCTGGTCTGTCATAATATAATAGAGACAGTAGATCTAGCTGGTCTGTCATAATATAATAGAGACAGTAGATCTAGCTGGTCTGTCATAATATAATAGAGACAGTAGATCTAGCTGTTCTGTCAAAATATAATAGAGACAGTAGATCTAGCTGATTTGTCATAATATAATAGAGACAGTAGATCTAGCTGGTCTGTCATAATATAATAGAGACATAGAGAAAGTAGATCTAGCTGGTCTGTCATAATATAATAGAGACAGTAGATCTACCTGGTCTGTCAAAATATAATAGAGACAGTAGATCTAGCTGGTTTGTCATATTATAATAGAGAAAGTAGATCTAGCTGGTCTGTCATAATATAATAGAGACATAGAGACAGTAGATCTAGCTGGTCTGTCATAATATAATAGAGACAGTAGATCTAGCTGGTCTGTCAATAATATAATAGAGACAGTATTTCTACCTGGTCTGTCATAATATAACAGGGACAGTAGATCTAGCTGGTCTGTCAAATATAATAGAGACAGTAGAACTACCTGGTCTGTCAAAATATAATAGAGACAGTAGATCTAGCTGATTTGTCATAATATAATAGAGACAGTAGATCTAGCTGGTCTGTCATAATATAATAGAAACATAGAGAAAGTAGATCTAGCTGGTCTGTCATAATATAATAGAGACAGTAGATCTACCTGGTCTGTCAAAATATAATAGAGACAGTAGATCTAGCTGGTTTGTCATATTATAATAGAGACAGTAGATCTAGCTGGTCTGTCAAAATATAATAGAGACAGTAGATATAGCTGGTTTGTCATATTATAATAGAGACAGTAGATCTAGCTGGTCTGTCATAATATAATAGAGACAGTAGATCTACCTGGTCTGTCAAAATATAATAGAGACAGTAGATCTAGCTGGTTTGTCATAATATAATAGAGACAGTAGATCTAGCTGGTCTGTCATAATATAATAGAGACATAGAGACAGTAGATCTAGCTGGTCTGTCATAATATAATAGAGACAGTAGATCTAGCTGGTCTGTCATATTATAATAGAGACAGTAGATCTAGCTGGCCTGTCATAATATAATAGAGACAGTAGAACTACCTGGTCTGTCAAAATATAATAGAGACAGTAGATCTAGCTGGTTTGTCATGTTATAATAGAGACAGTAGATCTAGCTGGTCTGTCATAATATAATAGAGACATAGAGACAGTAGATCTAGCTGGTCTGTCATAATATAATAGAGACAGTAGATCTAGCTGGTCTGTCATATTATAATAGAGACAGTAGATCTAGCTGGCCTGTCATCATATAATAGAGACAGTAGAACTACCTGGTCTGTGATAATATAATAGAGACAGTAGATCTACTTGGTCTGTCAAAATATAATAGAGACAGTAGATCTAGCTGGTCTGTCATATTATAATAGAGACAGTAGATCTAGCTGGCCTGTCATAATATAATAGAGACAGTAGAACTACCTGGTCTGTCAAAATATAATAGAGACAGTAGATCTAGCTGATTTGTCATATTATAATAGAGACAGTAGATCTAGCTGGTCTGTCATAATATAATAGAGACATAGAGAAAGTAGATCTAGCTGGTCTGTCATAATATAATAGAGACAGTAGATCTACCTGGTCTGTCAAAATATAATAGAGACAGTAGATCTAGCTGGTTTGTCATATTATAATAGAGACAGTAGATCTAGCTGGTCTGTCATAATATAATAGAGACATAGAGACAGTAGATCTAGCTGGTCTGTCATAATATAATAGAGACAGTAGATCTAGCTGGTCTGTCATAATATAATAGAGACAGTAGATCTAGCTGGTCTGTCATAATATAATAGAGACAGTAGATCTAGCTGGTCTGTCATAATATAATAGAGACAGTAGATCTACCTGGTCTGTCATAATATAATAGAGACAGTAGATCTAGCTGGTCTGTCATAATATAATAGAGACAGTAGATCTAGCTGGTCTGTCATAATATAATAGAGACAGTAGATCTAGCTGGTCTGTCATAATATAATAGAGACAGTAGATCTAGCTGGTCTGTCATAATATAATAGAGACAGTAGATCTAGCTGGTCTGTCATAATATAATAGAGACAGTAGATCTAGCTGGTCTGTCATAATATAATAGAGACAGTAGATCTAGCTGGTCTGTCATTATATAATAGAGACAGTAGATCTACCTGGTCTGTCATAATATAATAGAGACAGTAGATCTACCTGGTCTGTCATAATATAATAGAGACAGTAGATCTAGCTGGTCTGTCATAATATAATAGAGACAGTAGATCTAGCTGGTCTGTCATACATATAGAGACAGTAGATCTAGCTGGTCTGTCATAATATAATAGAGACAGAAGATCTAGCTGGTCTGTCATAATATAATAGAGACAGTAGATCTAGCTGGTCTGTCATAATATAATAGAGACAGTAGATCTAGCTGGTCTGTCATAATATAATAGAGACAGTAGATCTACCTGGTCTGTCAAAATATAATAGAGACAGTAGATCTAGCTGGTCTGTCATAATATAATAGAGACAGTAGATCTAGCTGGTCTGTCATAATATAATAGAGACAGTAGATCTAGCTGGTCTGTCATAATATAATAGAGACAGTAGATCTAGCTGGTCTGTCATAATATAATAGAGACAGTAGATCTAGCTGGTCTGTCATAATATAATAGAGACAGTAGATCTAGCTGGTCTGTCATAATATAATAGAGACAGTAGATCTAGCTGGTCTGTCATAATATAATAGAGACAGTAGATCTAGCTGGTCTGTCATAATATAATAGAGACAGTAGATCTAGCTGGTCTGTCATAATATAATAGAGACAGTAGATCTAGCTGGTCTGTCATAATATAATAGAGACAGTAGATCTAGCTGGTCTGTCATATTATAATAGAGACAGTAGATCTAGCTGGTCTGTCATAATATAATAGAGACAGTAGATCTAGCTGGTCTGTCATAATATAATAGAGACATAGAGACAGTAGATCTAGCTGGTCTGTTATAATATAACAGAGAAAGTAGATCTAGCTGGTCTGTCAAATTAGAATAAAGACAGTAGATCTAGCTGGTCTGTCATAATATAATAGAGACAGTAGATCTAGCTGGTATGTCATAATATAATAGAGATAGTAGATCTAGCTGATCTAGCTGGTCTGTCATATTATAATAGAGACAGTATATCTAGCTGGTCTGTCATAATATAATAGAGACAGTAAATCTACCTGGTCTGTCAAAATATAATAGAGACAGTAGATCTACCTGGTCTGTCAAAATATAATAGAGAAAGTAGATCTAGCTGGTTTGTCATAATATAATAGAGACAGTAGATCTAGCTGGTCTGTCATAATATAATAGAGACAGTAGATCTAGCTGGTCTGTCATAATATAATAGAGACAGTAGATCTAGCTGGTCTGTCATAATATAATAGAGACAGTAGATCTAGCTGGTCTGTCATAATATAATAGAGACAGTAGATCTAGCTGGTCTGTCATAATATAATAGAGACATAGAGAAAGTAGATCTAGCTGGTCTGTCATAATATAATAGAGACAGTAGATCTAGCTGGTCTGTCATAATATAACAGAGACAGTAGATCTAGCTGGTCTGTCATAATATAATAGAGACAGTAGATCTAGCTGGTCTGTCATAATATAATAGAGACAGTAGAACTACCTGGTCTGTCAAAATATAATAGAGACAGTAGATCTAGCTGGTTTGTCATATTATAATAGAGACAGTAGATCTAGCTGGTCTGTCAAAATATAATAGAGACAGTAGATCTAGCTGGTCTGTGATAATATAATAGAGACAGTAGATCTAGCTGGTCTGTCATAATATAATAGAGACAGTAGAAATACCTGGTCTGTCAAAATATAATAGAGACAGTAGATCTAGCTGATTTGCCATAATATAATAGAGACAGTAGATCTAGCTGGTCTGTCATAATATAATAGAGACATAGAGACAGTAGATCTAGCTGGTCTGTCATAATATAATAGAGACAGTAGATCTAGCTGGTCTGTCATATTATAATAGAGACAGTAGATCTAGCTGGTCTGTCATAATATAACAGAGACAGTAGATCTAGCTGGTCTGTCATAATATAATAGAGACAGTAGATCTAGCTGGTCTGTCACAATATAATAGAGACAGTAGATCTACCTGGTCTGTCAAAATATAATAGAGACAGTAGATCTAGCTGGTCTGTCATAATATAATGGAGACAGTAGATCTAGCTGGTCTGTCATAATATAATAGAGACAGTATATCTACCTGGTCTGTCATAATATAACAGAGACAGTAGATCTAGCTGGTCTGTCAAAATATAATAGAGACAGTAGATCTAGATGGTCTGTCATAATATAATAGAGACAGTAGATCTAGCTGGTCTGTCATAATATAATAGAGACAGTATATCTACCTGGTCTGTCATAATATAATAGAGACAGTAGATCCAGCTGGTCTGTCATAATATAATAGAGACAGTAGATCTAGCCTGGTCTGTCAAAATATAATAGAGACAGTAGATCTAGCTGGTTTGTCATAATATAATAGAGACAGTAGATCTAGCTGGTCTGTCAAATATAATAGAGACAGTAGAAATACCTGGTCTGTCAAAATATAATAGAGACAGTAGATCTAGCTGATTTGCCATAATATAATAGAGACAGTAGATCTAGCTGGTCTGTCATAATATAATAGAGACATAGAGAAAGTAGATCTAGCTGGTCTGTCATAATATAACAGAGACAGTAGATCTAGCTGGTCTGTCATAATATAATAGAGACAGTAGATCTAGCTGGTCTGTCATAATATAATAGAGACATAGAGACAGTAGATCTAGCTGGTCTGTCATAATATAATAGAGACAGTAGATCTAGCTGGTCTGTCATAATATAATAGAGACAGTAGATCTAGCTGGTCTGTCATAATATAATAGAGACAGTAGATCTAGCTGGTCTGTCATAATATAATAGAGACAGTAGATCTAGCTGGTCTGTCATAATATAATAGAGACAGAGACAGTAGCTGGTCTGTCATAATATAATAGAGACAGTCTAGCTGGTCTGTCATAATATAATAGAGACAGTAGATCTAGCTGGTCTGTCATAATATAATAGAGACAGTAGATCTACCTGGTCTGTCAAAATATAATAGAGACAGTAGATCTAGCTGGTCTGTCATAATATAATAGAGACAGTATATCTACCTGGTCTGTCATAATATAATAGAGACAGTAGATCTAGCTGGTCTGTCATAATATAATAGAGACAGTAGATCTAGCTGGTCTGTCATAATATAATAGAGACAGTAGATCTACCTGGTCTGTCATAATATAATAGAGACAGTAGATCTAGCTGGTGTGTCATAATATAATAGAGACAGTAGATCTAGCTGGTCTGTCATAATATAATAGAGACAGTAGATCTACCTGGTCTGTCAAAATATAATAGAGACAGTAGATCTAGCAGGTCTGTCATAATATAATAGAGACAGTAGATCTAGCTGGTCTGTCATAATATAATAGACAGTAGATCTACCTGGTCGGTCATAATATAATAGAGACAGTAGATCTAGCTGGTCTGTCAAAATATAATAGAGACAGTAGATCTAGATCTAGCTGGTCTGTCAAAATATAATAGAGACAGTAGATCTTATCAGCTGGTCTGTCATAATATAATAGAGACAGTATTTCTACCTGGTCTTTCATAATATAACAGAGACAGTAGATCTAGCTGGTCTGTCATAATATAATAGAGACAGTAGATCTACCTGGTCTGTCATAATATAATAGAGACAGTAGATCTAGCTGGTCTGTCATAATATAATAGAGACAGTAGATCTAGCTGGTCTGTCATAATATAAGACAGTAGATCTACTGGTCTGTCATAATATAATAGAGACAGTAGATCTAGCTGGTCTGTCATAATATAATAGAGACAGTAGATCTAGCTGGTCTGTCATAATATAATAGAGACAGTAGATCTAGCTGGTCTGTCATAATATAATAGAGACAGTAGATCTAGCTGGTCTGTCATAATATAATAGAGACAGTAGATCTAGCTGGTCTGTCATAATAGAATAGAGACAGTAGATCTAGCTGGTCTGTCATAATATAATAGAGACAGTAGATCTAGCTGGTCTGTCATAATATAATAGAGACAGTAGATCTAGCTGGTCTGTCAAAATATAATAGAGACAGTAGATCTAGCTGGTCTGTCATAATATAATAGAGACAGTAGATCTAGCTGGTCTGTCATAATATAATAGAGACAGTAGATCTAGCTGGTCTGTCATAATATAATAGAGACAGTAGATCTAGCTGGTCTGTCATAATATAATAGAGACAGTAGATCTAGCTGGTCTGTCATAATATAATAGAGACAGTAGATCTAGCTGGTCTGTCATAATATAATAGAGACAGTAGATCTAGCTGGTCTGTCATAATATAATAGAGACAGTAGATCTAGCTGGTCTGTCATAATATAATAGAGACAGTAGATCTAGCTGGTCTGTCATAATATAATAGAGACAGTAGATCTAGCTGGTCTGTCATAATATAATAGAGACAGTAGATCTAGCTGGTCTGTCATAATATAATAGAGACAGTAGAAAGATCTAGCTGGTCTGTCATAATATAATAGAGACAGTAGATCTAGCTGGACAGTAGATCTAGCTGTCATAATATAATAGAGAGAAGTAGTAGATCTAGCTGGTCTGTCATAATATAATAGAGACATAATAGAAAGAGACAGTAGATCTAGCTGGTCTGTCATAATATAATAGAGACAGTAGATCTAGCTGGTCTGTCATAATATAATAGAGACAGTAGATCTAGCTGGTCTGTCATAATATAATAGCGACAGTAGATCTAGCTGGTCTGTCATAATATAATAGAGACAGTAGATATAGCTGGTCTGTCATAATATAATAGAGACAGTAGATCTAGCTGGTCTGTCATAATATAATAGAGACAGTAGATCTACCTGGTCTGTCATAATATAATAGAGATAGTAGATCTAGCTGGTCTGTCAAAATATAATAGAGACAGTAGATCTAGCTGGTCTGTCATAATATAATAGAGACAGTAGATCTAGCTGGTCTGTCATAATATAATAGAGACAGTAGATCTAGCTGGTCTGTCATAATATAACAGAGACAGTAGATCTAGCTGGTCTGTCATAATATAATAGAGACAGTAGATCGATACTGGTCTGTCAAAATATAATAGAGACAGTAGATCTAGCTGGTCTGTCATAATATAATAGAGACAGTAGATCTAGCTGTTCTGTCATAATATAATAGAGACATAGAGACAGTAGATCTAGCTGGTCTGTCATAATATAATAGAGACAGTAGATCTAGCTGGTCTGTCATATTATAATAGAGACAGTATATCTAGCTGGTCTGTCATAATATAATAGAGACAGTAAATCTACCTGGTCTGTCAAAATATAATAGAGACAGTAGATCTACCTGGTCTGTCAAAATATAATAGAGACAGTAGATCTAGCTGGTCTGTCATAATATAATAGAGACAGTAGATCTAGCTGGTCTGTCATAATATAATAGAGACAGTAGATCTAGCTGGTCTGTCATAATATAATAGAGACAGTAGATCTAGCTGGTCTGTCATAATATAATAGAGACAGTAGAAATACCTGGTCTGTCAAAATATAATAGAGACAGTAGATCTAGCTGATTTGCCCCATAATATAATAGAGACAGTAGATCTAGCTGGTCTGTCATAATATAATAGAGACATAGAGAGACAGTAGATCTAGCTGGTCTGTCATAATATAATAGAGACAGTAGATCTAGCTGGTCTGTCATAATATAATAGAGACAGTAGATCTAGCTGGTCTGTCATAATATAATAGAGACAGTAGATCTAGCTGGTCTGTCATAATATAATAGAGACAGTAGATCTAGCTGGTCTGTCATAATATAATAGAGACAGTAGATCTAGCTGGTCTGTCATAATATAATAGAGACAGTAGATCTAGCTGGTCTGTCATAATATAATAGAGACAGTAGATCTAGCTGGTCTGTCATAATATAATAGAGACAGTAGATCTAGCTGGTCTGTCATAATATAATAGAGACAGTAGATCTACCTGGTCTGTCAAAATATAATAGAGACAGTAGATCTAGCTGGTTTGTCATAATATAATAGAGACAGTAGATCTAGCTGGTCTGTCATAATATAATAGAGACATAGAGACAGTAGATCTAGCTGGTCTGTCATAATATAATAGAGACAGTAGATCTAGCTGGTCTGTCATAATATAATAGAGACAGTAGATCTAGCTGGTCTGTCATAATATAATAGAGACAGTAGATCTAGCTGGTCTGTCATAATATAATAGAGACAGTAGATCTAGCTGGTCTGTCATAATATAATAGAGACAGTAGATCTAGCTGGTCTGTCATAATATAATAGAGACAGTAGATCTAGCTGGTCTGTCATAATATAATAGAGACAGTAGATCTAGCTGGTCTGTCATAATATAATAGAGACAGTAGATCTAGCTGGTCTGTCAAAATATAATAGAGACAGTAGATCTAGCTGGTCTGTCATAATATAATAGAGACAGTAGATCTAGCTGGTCTGTCATAATATAATAGAGAGATCTAGCTGGTCTGTCATAATATAATAGAGACAGTAGATCTAGCTGGTCTGTCATAATATAATAGAGACAGTAGATCTAGATCTAGCTGGTCTGTCATAATATAATAGAGACAGTAGATCTAGCTGGTCTGTCATAATATAATAGAGACAGTAGATCTAGCTGGTCTGTCATAATATAATAGAGACAGTAGATCTAGCTGGTCTGTCATAATATAATAGAGACAGTAGATCTAGCTGGTCTGTCATAATATAATAGAGACAGTAGATCTAGCTGGTCTGTCATAATATAATAGAGACAGTAGATCTAGCTGGTCTGTCATAATATAATAGAGACAGTAGATCTAGCTGGTCTGTCATAATATAATAGAGACAGTAGAAGTAGATACTGGTCTGTCAAATATAATAGAGACAGTAGATCTAGCTGGTCTGTCATAATATAATAGAGACAGTAGATCTAGCTGGTCTGTCATAATAGAGACAGTAGATCTAGCTGGTCTGTCATAATATAGAGACAGAGACAGTAGATCTAGCTGGTCTGTCATAATATAATAGAGACAGTAGATCTAGCTGGTCTGTCATAATATAATAGAGACAGTAGATCTAGCTGGTCTGTCATAATATAATAGAGACAGTAGATCTAGCTGGTCTGTCATAATATAATAGAGACAGTAGAACTACCTGGTCTGTCAAAATATAATAGAGACAGTAGATCTAGCTGGTCTGTCATAATATAATAGAGACAGTAGATCTAGCTGGTCTGTCATAATATAATAGAGACAGTAGATCTAGCTGGTCTGTCATAATATAATAGAGACAGTAGATCTAGCTGGTCTGTCATAATATAATAGAGACAGTAGATCTAGCTGGTCTGTCATAATATAATAGAGACAGTAGATCTAGCTGGTCTGTCATAATATAATAGAGACAGTAGATCTAGCTGGTCTGTCATAATATAATAGAGACAGAGACAGTAGATCTAGCTGGTCTGTCATAATATAATAGAGACAGTAGATCTAGCTGGTCTGTCATAGCTGGTCTATAATATAACAGTAGACAGTAGATCTAGCTGGTAGATCTAGTAGATCTGGGTCTGTCATAATATAATAGAGACAGTAGATCTAGCTGGTCTGTCATAATATAATAGAGACAGTAGATCTAGCTGGTCTGTCATAATATAATAGAGACAGTAGATAATAGAGACTGGTCTGTCAAAATATAATAGAGACAGTAGATCTAGATGGTCTGTCATAATATAATAGAGACAGTAGATCTAGCTGGTCTGTCATAATATAATAGAGACAGTATATCTACCTGGTCTGTCATAATATAATAGAGACAGTAGATCTAGCTGGTCTGTCAAAATATAATAGAGACAGTAGATCTAGATGGTCTGTCATAATATAATAGAGACAGTAGATCTAGCTGGTCTGTCATAATATAATAGAGACAGTAGATCTAGCTGGTCTGTCATAATATAATAGAGACAGTAGATCTAGCTGGTCTGTCATAATATAATAGAGACAGTAGATCTAGCTGGTCTGTCAAAATATAATAGAGACAGTAGATCTAGCTGGTCTGTCATAATATAATAGAGACAGTAGATCTAGCTGGTCTGTCAAAATATAATAGAGACAGTAGAAATACCTGGTCTGTCAAAATATAATAGAGACAGTAGATCTAGCTGGTTTGTCATAATATAATAGAGACAGTAGATCTAGCTGGTCTGTCATAATATAATAGAGACAGTAGATCTAGCTGGTCTGTCATAATATAATAGAGACAGTAGATCTAGCTGGTCTGTCATAATATAATAGAGACAGTAGATCTAGCTGGTCTGTCATAATATAATAGAGACAGTAGATCAGTAGATCTAGCTGGTCTGTCATAATATAATAGAGACAGTAGATCTAGCTGGTCTGTCATAATATAATAGAGACAGTAGATCTAGCTGGTCTGTCATAATATAATAGAGACAGTAGATCTAGCTGGTCTGTCATAATATAATAGAGACAGTAGATCTAGCTGGTCTGTCATAATATAATAGAGACATAGAGACAGTAGATCTAGCTGGTCTGTCATAATATAATAGAGACAGTAGATCTAGCTGGTCTGTCATAATATAATAGAGACAGTAGATCTACCTGGTCTGTCAAAATATAATAGAGACAGTAGATCTAGCTGGTCTGTCATAATATAATAGAGACAGTATATCTACCTGGTCTGTCATAATATAACAGAGACAGTAGATCTAGCTGGTCTGTCATAATATAATAGAGACAGTAGATCTAGCTGGTCTGTCATAATATAATAGAGACAGTAGATCTAGCTGGTCTGTCATAATATAATAGAGACAGTAGATCTAGCTGGTCTGTCATAATATAATAGAGACAGTAGATCTAGCTGGTCTGTCATAATATAATAGAGACAGTAGATCTAGCTGGTCTGTCAAAATATAATAGAGACAGTAGATCTAGCTGGTCTGTCATAATATAATAGAGACAGTAGATCTAGCTGGTCTGTCATAATATAATAGAGACAGTAGATCTAGCTGGTCTGTCATAATATAATAGAGACAGTAGATCTAGCTGGTCTGTCAAAATATAGAGACAGAGACAGTAGATCTAGATGGTCTGTCAAAATATAATAGAGACAGTAGATCTAGCTGGTCTGTCATAATATAATAGAGACAGTAGATCTACCTGGTCTGTCATAATATAACAGAGACAGTAGATCTAGCTGGTCTGTCATAATATAATAGAGACAGTAGAAATACCTGGTCTGTCAAAATATAATAGAGACAGTAGATCTAGCTGGTTTGTCATAATATAATAGAGACAGTAGATCTAGCTGGTCTGTCATAATATAATAGAGACATAGAGATAGATCTAGCTGGTCTGTCATAATATAATAGAGACAGTAGATCTAGCTGGTCTGTCATAATATAATAGAGACAGTAGATCTAGCTGGTCTGTCATAATATAATAGAGACAGTAGATCTAGCTGGTCTGTCATAATATAATAGAGACAGTAGATCTAGCTGGTCTGTCATAATATAATAGAGACAGTAGATCTAGCTGGTCTGTCATAATATAATAGAGACAGTAGATCTAGCTGGTCTGTCATAATATAATAGAGACAGTAGATCTAGCTGGTCTGTCATAATATAATAGAGACAGTAGATCTAGCTGGTCTGTCATAATATAATAGAGACAGTAGAAATACCTGGTCTGTCAAAATATAATAGAGACAGTAGATCTAGCTGGTTTGTCATAATATAATAGAGACAGTAGATCTAGCTGGTCTGTCATAATATAATAGAGACAGTAGATCTAGAGTCTGTCATAATATAATAGTAGATCTAGCTGGTCTGTCATAATATAATAGAGACAGTAGATCTAGCTGGTCTGTCATAATATAATAGAGACAGTAGATCTAGCTGGTCTGTCATAATATAATAGAGACAGAGACAGTAGATCTAGCTGGTCTGTCATAATATAATAGAGACAGTAGATCTAGCTGGTCTGTCATAATATAATAGAGACAGTAGATCTAGCTGGTCTGTCATAATATAATAGAGACAGTAGATCTAGCTGGTCTGTCATAATATAATAGAGACATAGAGTCTGTCATAATATAATAGAGACTAGATCTAGCTGGTCTGTCATAATATAATAGAGACAGTAGATCTAGCTGGTCTAGTCATAATATAATAGAGACAGTAGATCTAGCTGGTCTGTCATAATATAATAGAGACAGTAGATCTAGCTGGTCTGTCATAATATAATAGAGACAGTAGATCTAGCTGGTCTGTCATAATATAATAGAGACAGTAGATCTAGCTGGTCTGTCATAATATAATAGAGACAGTAGATCTAGCTGGTCTGTCAAAATATAATAGAGACAGTAGATCTAGATGGTCTGTCATAATATAATAGAGACAGTAGATCTAGCTGGTCTGTCATAATATAATAGAGACAGTATATCTACCTGGTCTGTCATAATATAACAGAGACAGTAGATCTAGCTGGTCTGTCATAATATAATAGAGACAGTAGATCTACCTGGTCTGTCAAAATATAATAGAGAAAGTAGATCTAGCTGGTTTGTCATAATATAATAGAGACAGTAGATCTAGCTGGTCTGTCATAATATAATAGAGACATAGAGACAGTAGATCTAGCTGGTCTGTCATAATATAATAGAGACAGTAGATCTAGCTGGTCTGTCATATTATAATAGAGACAGTAGATCTAGCTGGCCTGTCATAATATAATAGAGACAGTAGAACTACCTGGTCTGTGATAATATAATAGAGACAGTAGATCTACCTGGTCTGTCAAAATATAATAGAGACAGTAGATCTAGCTGGTCTGTCATAATATAATAGAATAGAGACAGTAGATCTAGCTGGTCTGTCATAATATAATAGAGACAGTAGATCTAGCTGGTCTGTCATAATATAATAGAGACAGTAGATCTAGCTGGTCTGTCATAATATAGAGACAGTAGATCTAGCTGGTCTGTCACAGTAGATAGAGACAGTAGATCTACCTGGTCTGTCAAAATATAATAGAGACAGTAGATCTAGCTGGTTTGTCATAATATAATAGAGACAGTAGATCTAGCTGGTCTGTCATAATATAATAGAGACATAGAGAAAGTAGATCTAGCTGGTCTGTCATAATATAATAGAGACAGTAGATCTAGCTGGTCTGTCATAATATAACAGAGACAGTAGATCTAGCTGGTCTGTCATAATATAATAGAGACAGTAGATCTAGCTGGTCTGTCATAATATAATAGAGACAGTAGATCTAGCTGGTCTGTCAAAATATAATAGAGACAGTAGATCTAGCTGGTCTGTCATAATATAATAGAGACAGTAGATCTAGCTGGTCTGTCATAATATAATAGAGACAGTAGATCTAGCTGGTCTGTCATAATATAATAGAGACAGTAGAATATCTAGCTGGTCTGTCATAATATAATAGAGACAGTAGATCTAGCTGGTCTGTCATAATATAATAGAGACAGTAGATCTAGCTGGTCTGTCATAATATAATAGAGACTGTCGATCTAGCTGGTCTGTCATAATATAATAGAGACAGAGACAGTAGATCTAGCTGGTCTGTCATAATATCATAGAGACAGTATATCAATTTGGTCTGTCATATTATAATAGATTCATTAGATCTAGCTGGTCGGTCAAAATATAATAGAGACATAGAGACAGTAGATCTAGCTGGTCTGTCATAATATAATAGAGACAGTAGATCTAGCTGTTCTGTCATAATATAATAGAGACAGTAGATCTAGCTGGTCTGTCATAATATAATAGAGACAGTAGATCTAGCTGGTCTGTCATAATATAATAGAGACAGTAGATCTAGCTGGTCTGTCATAATATAATAGAGACAGTAGATCTAGCTGGTCTGTCATATTATAATAGAGACAGTAGATCTAGCTGGTCTGTCATAATATAATAGAGACAGTAGATCTAGCTGGTCTGTCATAATATAATAGAGACAGTAGATCTAGCTGGTCTGTCATAATATAATAGAGACAGTAGATCTAGCTGGTCTGTCATAATATAATAGAGACAGTAGATCTACCTGGTCTGTCATAATATAATAGAGACAGTAGATCTAGCTGGTCTGTCAAAATATAATAGAGACAGTAGATCTAGATGGTCTGTGATAATATAATAGAGACAGTAGATCTAGCTGGTCTGTCATAATATAATAGAGACAGTATATCTACCTGGTCTGTCATAATATAACAGAGACAGTAGATCCAGCTGGTCTGTCATAATATAATAGAGACAGTAGATCGACCTGGTCTGTCAAAATATAATAGAGACAGTAGATCTAGCTGGTTTGTCATATTATAATAGAGACAGTAGATCTAGCTGGTCTGTCATAATATAATAGAGACATAGAGACAGTAGATCTAGCTGGTCTGTCATAATATAATAGAGACAGTAGATCTAGCTGGTCTGTAGATAATAGAGACAGTAGATCTAGCTGGTCTGTCATAATATAATAGAGACAGTAGATCTAGCTGGTCTGTCATAATATAATAGAGACAGTAGAACTACCTGGTCTGTGATAATATAATAGAGACAGTAGATCTACCTGGTCTGTCAAAATATAATAGAGACAGTAGATCTAGCTGGTCTGTCATAATAGAATAGAGACAGTAGATCTAGCTGGTCTGTCATAATATAATAGAGACAGTATTTCTACCTGGTCTTTCATAATATAACAGAGACAGTAGATCTAGCTGGTCTGTCATAATATAATAGAGACAGTAGAAATACCTGGTCTGTCAAAATATAATAGAGACAGTAGATCTAGCTGATTTGCCATAATATAATAGAGACAGTAGATCTAGCTGGTCTGTCATAATATAATAGAGACATAGAGAAAGTAGATCTAGCTGGTCTGTCATAATATAATAGAGACAGTAGATCTAGCTGGTCTGTCATAATATAATAGAGACAGAGACAGGTCTGTCAGATCTAGCTGGTCTGTCATAATATAATAGAGACAGTAGATCTAGCTGGTCTGTCATAATATAATAGAGACAGTAGATCTACTGGTCTGTCAAAATATAATAGAGACAGTAGATCTAGCTGGTCTGTCATAATATAATAGAGACAGTAGATCTAGCTGGTCTGTCATAATATAATAGAGACAGTAGATCTAGCTGGTCTGTCATAATATAATAGAGACAGTAGATCTAGCTGGTCTGTCATAATATAATAGAGACAGTAGAAATACTAGCTGGTCTGTCAAAATATAATAGAGACAGTAGATCTAGCTGATTTGCATAATATAATAGAGACAGTAGATCTAGCTGGTCTGTCATAATATAATAGAGACATAGAGACAGTAGATCTAGCTGGTCTGTCATAATATAATAGAGACAGTAGATCTAGCTGGTCTGTCATAATAATAGAGACAGTAGATCTAGCTGGTCTGTCATAATATAATAGAGACAGTAGATCTACTGGTCTGTCAAAATATAATAGAGACAGTAGATCTAGCTGGTTTGTCATAATATAATAGAGACAGTAGATCTAGCTGGTCTGTCATAATATAATAGAGACAGAGAAAGTAGATCTAGCTGGTCTGTCATAATATAATAGAGACAGTAGATCTAGCTGGTCTGTCATAATATAATAGAGACAGTAGATCTAGCTGGTCTGTCATAATATAATAGAGACAGTAGATCTAGCTGGTCTGTCATAATATAATAGAGACAGTAGATCTACCTGGTCTGTCAAAATATAATAGAGACAGTAGATCTAGCTGGTCTGTCATAATATAATAGAGACAGTAGATCTAGCTGGTCTGTCAAAATATAATAGAGACAGTAGATCTAGCTGGTCTGTGATAATATAATAGAGACAGTAGATCTAGCTGGTCTGTCATAATATAATAGAGACAGTAGAAATACCTGGTCTGTCAAAATATAATAGAGACAGTAGATCTAGCTGATTTCATAATATAATAGAGACAGTAGATCTAGCTGGTCTGTCATAATATAATAGAGACATAGAGACAGTAGATCTAGCTGGTCTGTCATAATATAATAGAGACAGTAGATCTAGCTGGTCTGTCATAATATAATAGAGACAGTAGATCTAGCTGGTCTGTCATAATATAATAGAGACAGTAGATCTAGCTGGTCTGTCATAATATAATAGAGACAGTAGATCTAGCTGGTCTGTCATAATATAATAGAGACAGTAGATCTAGCTGGTCTGTCAAAATATAATAGAGACAGTAGATCTAGCTGGTCTGTCATAATATAATAGAGACAGTAGATCTAGCTGGTCTGTCATAATATAATAGAGACAGTATATCTACCTGGTCTGTCATAATATAACAGAGACAGTAGATCTAGCTGGTCTGTCAAAATATAATAGAGACAGTAGATCTAGATGGTCTGTGATAATATAATAGAGACAGTAGATCTAGCTGGTCTGTCATAATATAATAGAGACAGTATATCTACCTGGTCTGTCATAATATAACAGAGACAGTAGATCCAGCTGGTCTGTCATAATATAATAGAGACAGTAGATCAACCTGGTCTGTCAAAATATAATAGAGACAGTAGATCTAGCTGGTTTGTCATATTATAATAGAGACAGCAGATCTAGCTGGTCTGTCAAAATATAATAGAGACAGTAGAAATACCTGGTCTGTCAAAATATAATAGAGACAGTAGATCTAGCTGATTTGCCATAATATAATAGAGACAGTAGATCTAGCTGGTCTGTCATAATATAATAGAGACAGAGAAAGTAGATCTAGCTGGTCTGTCATAATATAATAGAGACAGTAGATCTAGCTGGTCTGTCATATATAATAGAGACAGTAGATCTAGCTGGTCTGTCATAATATAATAGAGACATAGAGACAGTAGATCTAGCTGGTCTGTCATAATATAATAGAGACAGTAGATCTAGCTGGTCTGTCATAATATAATAGAGACAGTAGATCTAGCTGGTCTGTCATAATATAACAGAGACAGTAGATCTAGCTGGTTTGTCATATTATAATAGAGACAGTAGATCTAGCTGGTCTGTCATAATATAATAGAGACATAGAGACAGTAGATCTAGCTGGTCTGTCATAATATAATAGAGACAGTAGATCTAGCTGGTCTGTCATAATATAATAGAGACAGTAGATCTAGCTGGTCTGTCAAAATATAATAGAGACAGTAGATCTAGCTGGTCTGTCATAATATAATAGAGACAGTAGATCTAGCTGGTCTGTCATAATATAATAGAGACAGTAGATCTAGCTGGTCTGTCATAATATAATAGAGACAGTAGATCTACCTGGTCTGTCAAAATATAATAGAGACAGTAGATCTAGCTGGTTTGTCATATTATAATAGAGACAGTAGATCTAGCTGGTCTGTCATAATATAATAGAGACATAGAGACAGTAGATCTAGCTGGTCTGTCATAATATAATAGAGACAGTAGATCTAGCTGGTCTGTCATATTATAATAGAGACAGTAGATCTAGCTGGTCTGTCATAATATAATAGAGACAGTAGAACTACCTGGTCTGTCATAATATAATAGAGACAGTAGATCTAGCTGGTCTGTCAAAATATAATAGAGACAGTAGATCTAGCTGGTCTGTCATAATATAATAGAGACAGTAGATCTACTGGTCTGTCATAATATAACAGAGACAGTAGATCTAGCTGGTCTGTCATAATATAATAGAGACAGTAGATCTAGCTGGTCTGTCATAATATAATAGAGACAGTAGATCTACCTGGTCTGTCATAATATAATAGAGACAGTAGATCTACCTGGTCTGTCATAATATAATAGAGACAGACAGATCTAGCTGGTCTGTCATAATATAATAGAGACAGTAGATCTACCTGGTCTGTCAAAATATAATAGAGACAGTAGATCTAGCTGGTCTGTCATAATATAATAGAGACAGTAGATCTAGCTGGTCTGTCATAATATAATAGAGACAGTAGATCTACCTGGTCTGTCATAATATAATAGAGACAGTAGATCTAGCTGGTCTGTCAAAATATAATAGAGACAGTAGATCTAGCTGGTCTGTCAAAATATAATAGAGACAGTAGATCTAGCTGGTCTGTCATAATATAATAGAGACAGTAGATCTAGCTGGTCTGTCATAATATAATAGAGACAGTAGATCTAGCTGGTCTGTCATAATATAATAGAGACAGTAGAACTACCTGGTCTGTCAAAATATAATAGAGACAGTAGATCTAGCTGATTTGTCATAATATAATAGAGACAGTAGATCTAGCTGGTCTGTCATAATATAATAGAAACATAGAGAAAGTAGATCTAGCTGGTCTGTCATAATATAATAGAGACAGTAGATCTACCTGGTCTGTCAAAATATAATAGAGACAGTAGATCTAGCTGGTCTGTCATAATATAATAGAGACAGTAGATCTAGCTGTTCTGTCAAAATATAATAGAGACAGTAGATCTAGCTGGTTTGTCATAATATAATAGAGACAGTAGATCTACCTGGTCTGTGATAATATAATAGAGACAGTAGATCTAGCTGGTCTGTCATAATATAATAGAGACAGTAGATCTACCTGGTCTGTCATAATATAATAGAGACAGTAGATCTAGCTGGTCTGTCATAATATAATAGAGACAGTAGATCTACCTGGTCTGTCAAAATATAATAGAGACAGTAGATCTAGCTGGTTCTGTCATAATATAATAGAGACAGTAGATCTAGCTGGTCTGTCATAATATAATAGAGACAGTAGATCTAGCTGGTCTGTCATAATATAATAGAGACAGTAGATCTAGCTGGTCTGTCATAATATAATAGAGACAGTAGATCTAGCTGTTCTGTCATAATATAATAGAGACAGTAGATCTAGCTGATTTGTCATAATATAATAGAGACAGTAGATCTAGCTGGTCTGTCATAATATAATAGAGACATAGAGAAAGTAGATCTAGCTGGTCTGTCATAATATAATAGAGACAGTAGATCTACCTGGTCTGTCAAAATATAATAGAGACAGTAGATCTAGCTGGTTTGTCATATTATAATAGAGACAGTAGATCTAGCTGGTCTGTCATAATATAATAGAGACATAGAGACAGTAGATCTAGCTGGTCTGTCATAATATAATAGAGACAGTAGATCTAGCTGGTCTGTCAATAATATAATAGAGACAGTATTTCTACCTGGTCTGTCATAATATAACAGGGACAGTAGATCTAGCTGGTCTGTCATAATATAATAGAGACAGTAGAACTACCTGGTCTGTCAAAATATAATAGAGACAGTAGATCTAGCTGATTTGTCATAATATAATAGAGACAGTAGATCTAGCTGGTCTATCATAATATAATAGAAACATAGAGAAAGTAGATCTAGCTGGTCTGTCATAATATAATAGAGACAGTAGATCTACCTGGTCTGTCAAAATATAATAGAGACAGTAGATCTAGCTGGTTTGTCATATTATAATAGAGACAGTAGATCTACCTGGTCTGTCAAAATATAATAGAGACAGTAGATCTAGCTGGTTTGTCATATTATAATAGAGACAGTAGATCTAGCTGGTCTGTCATAATATAATAGAGACAGTAGATCTACCTGGTCTGTCAAAATATAATAGAGACAGTAGATCTAGCTGGTTTGTCATATTATAATAGAGACAGTAGATCTAGCTGGTCTGTCATAATATAATAGAGACATAGAGACAGTAGATCTAGCTGGTCTGTCATAATATAATAGAGACAGTAGATCTAGCTGGTCTGTCATATTATAATAGAGACAGTAGATCTAGCTGGCCTGTCATAATATAATAGAGAGACAGTAGAACTACCTGGTCTGTCAAAATATAATAGAGACAGTAGATCTAGCTGGTTTGTCATGTTATAATAGAGACAGTAGATCTAGATGGTCTGTCATAATATAATAGAGACATAGAGACAGTAGATCTAGTTGGTCTGTCATAAAATAATAGAGAGAGTAGATCTAGCTGGTCTGTCATAGTACAATAGAGACAGTAGATCTAGCTGGCCTGTCATATATAATAGAGACAGTTGATCTACCTGGTCTGTCAAAATATAATAGAGACAGTAGATCTAGCTGGTCTGTCATAATATAATAGAGACAGTAGATCTACCTGGTCTGTCAAAATATAATAGAGATAGTAGAGCTAGCTGGCCTGTCATAATATAATAGAGACAGTAGAACTACCTGGTCTGTCAAAATATAATAGAGACAGTAGATCTAGCTGATTTGTCATATTATAATAGAGACAGTAGATCTAGCTGGTCTGTCATAATATATAGAGACATAGAGAAAGTAGATCTAGCTGGTCTGTCATAATATAATAGAGACAGTAGATCTACCTGGTCTGTCAAAATATAATAGAGACAGTAGATCTAGCTGATTTGTCATATTATAATAGAGACAGTAGATCTAGCTGGTCTGTCATAATATAATAGAGACATAGAGACAGTAGATCTAGCTGGTCTGTCATAATATAATAGAGACAGTAGATCTAGCTGGTCTGTCATAATATAACAGATACAGTAGATCTAGCTGGTCTGTCATAATATAAAAGAGACAGTAGATCTAGCTGGTCTGTCATAATATAATAGAGACAGTACATCTACCTGGTCTGTCATAATATAATAGAGACAGTAGATTTAGCTGGTCTGTCATAATATAATAGAGATAGTAGATCTAGCTGGTCTGTCATAATATAATAGAGGCAGTAGATCTAGTTGGTCTGTCATACAATAGAGACAGTAGATCTAGCTGGTCTGTCATACTATAATAGCGGCAGAAGATCTAGCTGGTCTGTCATAATATAATAGAGACAGTAGATATAGCTGGTATGTCATAATATAATAGAGACAGTAGATCTAGCTGGTCTGTCATTATATAATAGAGACAGTAGATCTACCTGGTCTGTCATAATATAATAGAGACAGTACATCTACCTGGTCTGTCATAGTATAATAGAGACAGTAGATCTAGCTGGTCTGTCATAATATAATAGAGATAGTAGATCTAGCTGGTCTGTCATACAATAGAGACAGTAGATCTAGCTGGTCTGTCATACTATAATAGCGGCAGAAGATCTAGCTGGTCTGTCATAATATAATAGAGACAGTAGATATAGCTGGTATGTCATAATATAATAGAGACAGTAGATCTAGCTGGTCTGTCATTATATAATAGAGACAGTAGATCTACCTGGTCTGTCATAATATAATAGAGACAGTAGATCTAGCTGGTCTATCATAATATAATAGAGACAGTTGATCTAGCTGGTCTTTCAGAATATAATAGAGACAGTAGATCTAGCTGGTATGTCATACAATAGAGACAGTAGATCTAGCTGGTCTGTCATAATGTAATAGCGGCAGTAGATCTAACTGGCCTGTCATAATATAATAGAGACAGTAGATCTAGCTGGTATGTCATACAATAGAGACAGCATATCTAGCTGGTCTGTCATAATATAATAGAGACAGTAGATCTAGCTGGTCTGTCATAATATAATGGAGACAGTAGATCTAGCTGGTATGTCATAATATAATAGAGACAGTAGATCTTGCTGGTATGTCATACAATAGAGACAATAATTCTAGCTGGTCTGTCATAATATAATAGAGACAGTTGATCTAGCTGGTCTATCATAATATAATAGAGACAGTTGATCTAGCTGGTCTGTCATAATATAATAGAGACAGTAGATCTAGCTGGTATGTCATACATAATAGAGACAGTAGATCTAGCTGGTCTGTCATAATGTAATAGAGACAGTAGATCTACCTGGTCTGTCATAATATAATAGAGACATTAGATCTAGCTGGTATGTCATAATATAATAGAGACAGTAGATATAGCTGGTCTGTCATAATATAATAGAGACAATAGATCTAGCTGGTATGTCATACAATAGAGACAGTAGATCTAGCTGGTCTGTCATAATATAATAGAGACAGTAGATCTACCTGGTCTGTCATAATATAATAGAGACAGTAGATCTACCTGGTCTGTGATAATATAATAGAGACAGTAGATCTAGCTGGTCTGTCATAATATAATAGAGACAGTATATCTACCTGGTCTGTCATAATATAACAGAGACAGTAGATCCAGCTGGTCTGTCATAATATAATAGAGACAGTAGATCTACCTGGTCTGTCAAAATATAATAGAGACAGTAGATCTAGCTTTTCTGTGATAATATAATAGAGACAGTAGATCTAGCTGGTCTGTCATAATATAATAGAGACAGTAGATCTAGCTGGTCTGTCATAATATAATAGAGACAGTAGATCTAGCTGGTCTGTCATAATATAATAGAGACAGTAGATCTAGCTGTTCTGTCAAAATATAATAGAGACAGTAGATCTAGCTGATTTGTCATAATATAATAGAGACAGTAGATCTAGCTGGTCTGTCATAATATAATAGAGACATAGAGAAAGTAGATCTAGCTGGTCTGTCATAATATAATAGAGACAGTAGATCTACCTGGTCTGTCAAAATATAATAGAGACAGTAGATATAGCTGGTTTGTCATATTATAATAGAGAAAGTAGATCTAGCTGGTCTGTCATAATATAATAGAGACATAGAGACAGTAGATCTAGCTGGTCTGTCATAATATAATAGAGACAGTAGATCTAGCTGGTCTGTAATAATATAATAGAGACAGTATTTCTACCTGGTCTGTCATAATATAACAGGGACAGTAGATCTAGCTGGTCTGTCGAAATATAATAGAGACAGTAGAACTACCTGGTCTGTCAAAATATAATAGAGACAGTAGATCTAGCTGATTTGTCATAATATAATAGAGACAGTAGATCTAGCTGGTCTATCATAATATAATAGAAACATAGAGAAAGTAGATCTAGCTGGTCTGTCATAATATAATAGAGACAGTAGATCTACCTGGTCTGTCAAAATATAATAGAGACAGTAGATCTAGCTGGTTTGTCATATTATAATAGAGACAGTAGATCTAGCTGGTCTGTCAAAATATAATAGAGACAGTAGATATAGCTGGTTTGTCATATTATAATAGAGAAAGTAGATCTAGCTGGTCTGTCATAATATAATAGAGACAGTAGATCTACCTGGTCTGTCAAAATATAATAGAGACAGTAGATCTAGCTGGTTTGTCATATTATAATAGAGACAGTAGATCTAGCTGGTCTGTCATAATATAATAGAGACATAGAGACAGTAGATCTAGCTGGTCTGTCATAATATAATAGAGACAGTAGATCTAGCTGGTCTGTCATATTATAATAGAGACAGTAGATCTAGCTGGCCTGTCATAATATAATAATAGAGACAGTAGAACTACCTGGTCTGTCAAAATATAATAGAGACAGTAGATCTAGCTGGTTTGTCATGTTATAATAGAGACAGTAGATCTAGCTGGTCTGTCATAATATAATAGAGACATAGAGACAGTAGATCTAGCTGGTCTGTCATAATATAATAGAGACAGTAGATCTAGCTGGTCTGTCATATTATAATAGAGACAGTAGATCTAGCTGGCCTGTCATCATATAATAGAGACAGTAGAACTACCTGGTCTGTGATAATATAATAGAGACAGTGGATCTACTTGGTCTGTCAAAATATAATAGAGACAGTAGATCTAGCTGGTCTGTCATATTATAATAGAGACAGTAGATCTAGCTGGCCTGTCATAATATAATAGAGACAGTAGAACTACCTGGTCTGTCAAAATATAATAGAGACAGTAGATCTAGCTGATTTGTCATATTATAATAGAGACAGTAGATCTAGCTGGTCTGTCATAATATATTAGAGACATAGAGAAAGTAGATCTAGCTGGTCTGTCATAATATAATAGAGACAGTAGATCTACCTGGATCTGTCAAAATATAATAGAGACAGTAGATCTAGCTGATTTGTCATATTATAATAGAGACAGTAGATCTAGCTGGTCTGTCATAATATAATAGAGACATAGAGACAGTAGATCTAGCTGGTCTGTCATAATATAATAGAGACAGTAGATCTAGCTGGTCTGTCCTCATATAACAGATACAGTAGATCTAGCTGGTCTGTCATAATAGAAAAGAGACAGTAGATCTAGCTGGTCTGTCATAATATAATAGAGACAGTACATCTACCTGGTCTGTCATAGTATAATAGAGACAGTAGATTTAGCTGGTCTGTCATAATATAATAGAGATAGTAGATCTAGCTGGTCTGTCATAATATAATAGAGGCAGTAGATCTAGTTGGTCTGTCATACAATAGAGACAGTAGATCTAGCTGGTCTGTCATACTATAATAGCGGCAGAAGATCTAGCTGGTCTGTCATAATATAATAGAGACAGTAGATATAGCTGGTATGTCATAATATAATAGAGACAGTAGATCTAGCTGGTCTGTCATTATATAATAGAGACAGTAGATCTACCTGGTCTATCATAATATAATAGAGACAGTACATCTACCTGGTCTGTCATAGTATAATAGAGACAGTAGATCTAGCTGGTCTGTCATAATATAATAGAGATAGTAGATCTAGCTGGTCTGTCATACAATAGAGACAGTAGATCTAGGTGGTCTGTCATACTATAATAGCGGCAGAAGATCTAGCTGGTCTGTCATAATATAATAGAGACAGTAGATATAGCTGGTATGTCATAATATAATAGAGACAGTAGATCTAGCTGGTCTGTCATTATATAATAGAGACAGTAGATCTACCTGGTCTGTCATAATATAATAGAGACAGTAGATCTAGCTGGTCTATCATAATATAATAGAGACAGTTGATCTAGCTGGTCTGTCATAATATAATAGAGACAGTAGATCTAGCTGGTATGTCATACAATAGAGACAGTAGATCTAGCTGGTCTGTCATAATGTAATAGCGGCAGTAGATCTAACTGGTCTGTCATAATATAATAGAGAAAGTAGATCTAGCTGGTATGTCATAATTTAATAGAGACAGTAGATCTAGCTGGTCTGTTATTATATAATAGAGACAGTAGATCTAGCTTGTCTATCATAATATAATAGAGATAGTTGATCTAGCTGGTCTGTCATAATATAATAGAGACAGTAGATCTAGCTGGTATGTCATACAATAGAGACAGCATATCTAGCTGGTCTGTCATTATATAATAGAGACAGTATATCTACCTGGTCTGTCATAATATAATGGAGACAGTAGATCTAGCTGGTATGTCATAATATAATAGAGACAGTAGATATAGCTGGTATGTCATAATATAATAGAGACAGTAGATCTAGCTGGTCTGTCATTATATAATAGAGACAGTAGATCTACCTGGTCTATCATAATATAATAGAGACAGTACATCTACCTGGTCTGTCATAGTATAATAGAGACAGTAGATCTAGCTGGTCTGTCATAATATAATAGAGATAGTAGATCTAGCTGGTCTGTCATACAATAGAGACAGTAGATCTAGCTGGTCTGTCATACTATAATAGCGGCAGAAGATCTAGCTGGTCTGTCATAATATAATAGAGACAGTAGATATAGCTGGTATGTCATAATATAATAGAGAGAGTAGATCTAGCTGGTCTGTCATTATATAATAGAGACAGTAGATCTACCTGGTCTGTCATAATATAATAGAGACAGTAGATCTAGCTGGTCTATCATAATATAATAGAGACAGTTGATATAGCTGGTCTGTCATAATATAATAGAGACAGTAGATCTAGCTGGTATGTCATACAATAGAGACAGTAGATCTAGCTGGTCTGTCATAATGTAATAGCGGCAGTAGATCTAACTGGCCTGTCATAATATAAGAAAGTAGATCTAGCTGGTATGTCATAATTTAATAGAGACAGTAGATCTAGCTGGTCTGTTATTATATAATAGAGACAGTAGATCTAGCTTGTCTATCATAATATAATAGAGATAGTTGATCTAGCTGGTCTGTCATAATATAATAGAGACAGTAGATCTAGCTGGTATGTCATACAATAGAGACAGCATATCTAGCTGGTCTGTCATTATATAATAGAGACAGTATATCTACCTGGTCTGTCATAATATAATGGAGACAGTAGATCTAGCTGGTATGTCATAATATAATAGAGACAGTAGATCTTGCTGGTATGTCATACAATAGAGACAATAATTCTAGCTGGTCTGTCATAATATAATAGAGACAGTTGATCTAGCTGGTCTATCATAATATAATAGAGACAGTTGATCTAGCTGGTCTGTCATAATATAATAGAGACAGTAGATCTAGCTGGTATGTCATACAATAGAGACAGTAGATCTAGCTGGTCTGTCATATTATAATAGAGACAGTAGATCTAGCTGGTCTGTCATATTATAATAGAGACAGTAGATCTAGCTGGTATGTCATAATATAATAGAGACAGTAGATATAGCTGGTCTGTCATAATATAATAGAGACAATAGATCTAGCTGGTATGTCATACAATAGAGACAGTAGATCTAGCTGGTCTGTCATAATGTAATAGCGACAGTAGATCTACCTGGTCTGTCATAATATAATAGAGACAGTAGATCTAGCTGGTATGTCATAATATAATAGAGACAGTAGATATAGCTGGTCTGTTATTATATAATAGAGACAGTAGATCTAGCTGGTCTATCATAATATAATAGAGATAGTTGATCTAGCTGGTCTGTCATAATATGATAGAGACAGTAGATCTAGCTGGTATGTCATAAAATAAAATAGAGACAGCATATCTATCTGGTCTGTCATAATATAATAGAGACAGTAGATCTACCTGGTCTGTCATAATATAATAGACAGTAGATATAGCTGGTCTGTCATAATATAATAGAGACAGTAGATCTAGCTGGTCTGTCATATTATAATAGAGACAGTAGATCTAGCTGGTCTGTCATAATATAATAGAGACAGTAGATCTAGCTGGTCTGTCATAATATAATAGAGACAGTAGATCTAGCTGGTCTGTCATAATATAATAGAGACAGTAGATCTAGCTGGTCTGTCATATTATAATAGAGACAGCAGATCTAGCTGGTCTGTCATATTATAATAGACACAATAGATCTAGCTGGTCTGTCATAATATAATAGAGACAGTAGATGTAGCTGGTCTGTCATATTATAATAGAGACAGTAGATCTAGCTGGTCTGTCCTAATATAACAGAGACCGTATATATACCTGGTCTGTCATAATAGAATAGAGACAGTATTTCTACCTGGTCTGTCATAATAGAAAAGAGACAGTAGATCTAGCTGGTCTGTCATAATATAATAGAGACAGTACATCTACCTGGTCTGTCATAGTATAATAGAGACAGTAGATCTAGCTGGTCTGTCATAATATAATAGAGATAGTAGATCTAGCTGGTCTGTCATACAATAGAGACAGTAGATCTAGCTGGTCTGTCATACTATAATAGCGGCAGAAGATCTAGCTGGTCTGTCATAATATAATAGAGACAGTAAATATAGCTGGTATGTCATAATATAATAGAGACAGTAGATCTAGCTGGTCTGTCATTATATAATAGAGACAGTAGATCTACCTGGTCTGTCATAATATAATAGAGACAGTAGATCTAGCTGGTCTATCATAATATAATAGAGACAGTAGATCTAGCTGGTCTGTCATAATATAATAGAGACAGTAGATCTAGCTGGTCTGTCATAATATAATAGAGACAGTAGATCTAGCTGGTCCTTCAAAATATAATAGAGACAGTAGATCTAGCTGGTCTGTCATAATATAATAGAGACAGTAGATCTAGCTGGTCTGTCATAATATAATAGAGACAGTAGATCTAGCTGGTCTGTCATATTATAATAGACACAATAGATCTAGCTGGTCTGTCATAATATAATAGAGACAGTAGATGTAGCTGGTCTGTCATATTATAATAGAGACAGTAGATCTAGCTGGTCTGTCCTCATATAACAGATACAG
Source organism: Oncorhynchus tshawytscha (assembly GCF_018296145.1). Lineage (NCBI taxonomy): Eukaryota > Metazoa > Chordata > Actinopteri > Salmoniformes > Salmonidae > Oncorhynchus > Oncorhynchus tshawytscha. The sequence goes on along the minus strand of NW_024607722.1, from coordinate 5,423 downwards.
TAGATCTAGCTGGTCTGTCATAATAGAAAAGAGACAGTAGATCTAGCTGGTCTGTCATAATATAATAGAGACAGTACATCTACCTCTGTCATAATATAATAGAGACAGTAGATCTAGCTGGTCTGTCATAATATAATAGAGACAGTAGATCTAGCTGGTCTGTCATAATATAATAGAGACAGTAGATCTAGCTGGTCTGTCATAATATAATAGAGACAGTAGATCTAGCTGGTCTGTCATAATATAATAGAGACAGTAGATCTAGCTGGTCTGTCATAATATAATAGAGACAGTAGATCTAGCTGGTCTGTCATAATATAATAGAGACAGTAGATCTAGCTGGTCTGTCATAATATAATAGAGACAGTTGATCTAGCTGGTCTGTCATAATATAATAGAGACAGTATATCTAGCTGGTCTGTCATAATATAATAGAGACAGTAGATCTAGCTGGTCTGTCATAATATAATAGAGACAGTAGATCTAGCTGGTCTGTCATAATATAATAGAGACAGTAGATCTAGCTGGTCTGTCATAATAATACAGACATAGAGACAGTAGATCTAGCTGGTCTGTCATAATTAAATCTACCTGGTCTGTCATAATATAGCAGAGACACTAGATCTAGCTGGTCTGTCATAATATAATAGAGACAGTAGATCTAGCTGGTCTGTCATAGTACAATAGAGACAGTAGATCTAGCTGGTCTGTCATAATATAATACAGACATAGAGACAGTAGATCTAGCTGGTCTGTCATAATATAATAGAGACAGTAGATCTAGCTGGTCTGTCATAATATAATAGAGACAGTAGATCTAGCTGGTCTGTCATAATATAATAGAGACAGTAGATCTAGCTGGTCTGTCATAATATAATAGAGACAGTATATCTACCTGGTCTGTCATAATATAATAGAGACAGTGGATCTAGCTGGTCTGTCATAATATAATAGAGACAGTGGATCTAGCTGGTCTGTTATAATATAATAGCGACAGAGTGTAACGGTTTTCTAGATGGTGATGAAAGAGAGTCGGACCAAACTGCAGCGTGTCGATTGCGATCCATGTTTAATATACCAAAGAAAACACGAACTTACAAAAAAACAATAAACGAAACCGAAACAGCCTATCTGGTGCAAACTAACAACGAGTACACATAGGACACTAAGGACAATCACCCACGACAAACTCAAAGAATATGGCTGCCTAAATATGGTTCCCAATCAGAGACAACGATAAGCACCTGCCTCTGATTGAGAACCACTCCAGACAGCCATAGACCTTGCTAGACAACCCATTAAGCTACAATCCCAATACCACCACCAAAACCCCAAGACAAACACACCACAATTACAAAAACCCCATGCCACACCCTGGCCTGACCAAATACATAAAAATAAACACAAAATACTTTGACCAGGGCGTGACAGAACCCCCCCCCTAAGGTGCGGACTCCCGAACGCACCTCAAAACAATAGGGAGGGTCCGGGTGGGCGTCTGTCCATGGTGGCGGCTCCGGCGCGGGACGTGGACCCCACTCCTTTAATGTCTTAGTCCCCTCTCCCTTCGTCCCTGGATAGTCCACCCTCGCCGCCGACCATGGCCTAGTAGTCCTCACCCAGAACCCCACTGGACTGAGGAACAGATCGGGACTGAAGGACAGCTCGGGACCGAGGCAGCTCGGGACTGAGGGGAAGCTCGGGAGTGAGAGAAAGCTCAGGAGTGAGAGAAAGCTCAGGAGTGAGAGAAAGCTCAGGAGTGAGAGGAAGCTCAGGAGTGAGAGGAAGCTCAGGAGTGAGAGGAAGCTCAGGAGTGAGAGGAAGCTCAGGAGTGAGAGGAAGCTCAGGAGTGAGAGGAAGCTCAGGAGTGAGAGGAAGCTCAGGCAGGTAGATATCTCTACCAGCTCCTGGCTGGCTGGTGGTTTCAGCAGATCCTGGCTGACTGGCAGATCCTGGCTGACTGGCAGATCTGGAAGAGTCTGGTTGACTGGCAGATCTGGAAGAGTCTGGTTGACTGGCAGATCTGGAAGAGTCTGGTTGACTGGCAGATCTGGAAGAGTCTGGTTGACTGGCAGATCTGGAAGAGTCTGGTTGACTGGCAGATCTGGAAGAGTCTGGTTGACTGGCAGATCTGGAAGAGTCTGGCTGACTGGCAGATCTGGAAGAGTCTGGCTGACTGGCAGATCTGGAAGAGTCTGGCTGACTGGCAGATCTGGAAGAGTCTGGCAGACTGGCGATGCTGGGCAGACCGGCGGCGCCGGGCAGACTGGCGGCGCCGGGCAGACTGGCGGCGCCGGGCAGACTGGCGACGCTGGGCAGACTGGCGGTGCTGGGCAGACTGGCGGTGCTGGGCAGACTGACGACGCTGGGCAGACTGACGACGCTGGGCAGACTGGCGGTGCTGGGCAGACTGGCGATGCTGGGCAGACTGGCGATGCTGGGCAGACTGGCGATGCTGGGCAGACTGGCGATGCTGGGCAGACTGATGGCGATGCTGGGCAGACTGGCGATGCTGGGCAGACTGGGGGCACTGGCGGCGCTGGGCAGACTGGCGGCACTAGCTGCTCCATATAGGCTGACAGCTCTGGCGGCTTCTTACAGACTGACCGCTCTGGCGGCTCCGTGCTGACTGGCAGCTCCTTGCAGACTGGCAGCTCCTTACAGACTGACAGCTCCGTGCAGACTGACAGCTCCGTGCAGACTGACAGCTCCGTGCAGACTGGCTGCTCCATGCAGACTGGCTGCTCCATGCAGACTGACAGCTCTGGCTGCTTCATGCAGACTGACAGCTCTGGCTGCTCCATGTAGACTGGCTGCTTCATGCAGACTGGCAGCTCGGGCTGCTTCATGTAGACTGACAGCTCTGGCTGCTCCATGCGGACTGACAGCTCTGGCTGCTCCATGTAGACTGACTGCTTCATGCAGACTGGCAGCTCGGGCTGCTTCCTGTAGACTGACAGCTCTGGCTCCTCCATGCAGACTGACAGCTCTGACTGCTCCATGCAGACTGACAGCTCTGGCTGCTTCATGCAGACTGGCAGCTCTGGCTGCTCTATGTAGACTGGCTGCTTCATGCAGACTGGCAGCTCGGGCTGCTTCATGTAGACTGACAGCTCTGGCTGCTCCATGCGGACTGACAGCTCTGGCTGCTCCATGCAGACTGACAGCTCTGGCTGCTCCATGCGGACTGACAGCTCTGGCTGCTCCATGCGGACTGACAGCTCTGGCTGCTCCATGTAGACTGGCTGCTTCATGCAGACTGGCAGCTCGGGCTGCTTCATGTAGACTGACAGCTCTGGCTGCTCCATGTAGACTGGCTGCTTCATGCAGACTGACAGCTCTGGCTGCTCCATGCAGACTGACAGCTCTGACTGCTCCATGCAGACTGACAGACTCTGGCTGCTTCATGCAGACTGGCAGCTCTGGCTGCGCTGAACAGGCGGGAGACTCCTGCAGCGCTGTGTCGGAGGAAGGCTCTGGCTGCGCTAAACAGGCGGGAGACTCCGGCAGCGCAGGAGAGGAGAAAGGCTCTGGCTGCGCTAAACAGGCGGGAGGCTCCGGCAGCGCTGTAGAGGAGGAAGGCTCTGGCTGCGCTAAACAGGCGGGAGACTCCAGCAGCGCAGGAGAGGAGAAAAGCGCTGGCTGCGCTGAACAGGCGAGGCACACTGAAGGCCTGGTGCGTGGTGCTGGAACTGGTGGTACTGGATCGAGGACACGCACAGGAAGCCTGGTGCGGGGAGCTGCTACCGGAGGGCTGGGGTGTGGAGGTGGTACTGGATAGACCGGACCGTGCAGGCGCACTGGGGCTCTTGAGCACCGAGCCTGCCCAACCTTACCTGGTTGAATGCTCCCGGTTGCCCTGCCAGTGCGGCGAGGTGGAATAGCCTGCACTGGGCTATGCAGGCGAACCGGAGACACCGAGCGCAAGGCTGGTACCATGTAAGCCGGCCCAAGGAGACGCACTGGGGACCAGATGCGTAGAGCCGGCTTCATGGCATTTGGCTCGACGCTCAATCTAGCCCGGCCGATACGCGGAGCTGGAATATACCGAACCGGGCTGTGCACCCGCACTGGAGACACCGTGCGCTCCACAGCATAACACGGTGCCTGCCCGGTCTCTCCAGCCCCCGGTAAGCACAGGGAGTTTGCGCAGGTCTCCTACCTGGCATAGCCATACTCCCTGTAAGCCCCCCCCAAGAAATTTTTGGGGCTGACTCTCGGGCTTCCATCCGCTCTGCCGTGCTAGCTCCTCATAATGCCGCCTCTCTGCTTTTGCTGCCTCCAGCTCGGCTTTGGGGCGACAATAATCTCCAGGCTCATTCCAGGGTCCTTTACCGTCCAATTCCTCCTCCCATGTCCATAACTCCAGGTGGTGCAACCTCTCCCACTGTAGCTGCTGCTGCTCCTGCTGCTGCTGCCTCTGTTGCCTCTTCTCCTGTTGCTCCTTTGGGCGGCTACACTCCCCTGGTTTAGCCCAGGGTCCTCTCCCGTCGAAGATCTCCTCCCATGACCAGAAATCCTTGGTGAGCATCTCCTTTTCGGCTGCTCCTGCCTGTTGACACGCCGCTTGGTCCGTTGGTGGTGGGTGATTCTGTAACGGTTTTCTAGTGGTGATGAAAGAGAGTCGGACCAAACTGCAGCGTGTCGATTGCGATCCATGTTTAATATACCAAAGAAAACACGAACTTACAAAAAAACAATAAACGAAACCGAAACAGCCTATCTGGTGCAAACTAACAACGAGTACACATAGGACACTAAGGACAATCACCCACGACAAACTCAAAGAATATGGCTGCCTAAATATGGTTCCCAATCAGAGACAACGATAAGCACCTGCCTCTGATTGAGAACCACTCCAGACAGCCATAGACCTTGCTAGACAACCCATTAAGCTACAATCCCAATACCACCACCAAAACCCCAAGACAAACACACCACAATTAAAAACCCCATGCCACACCCTGGCCTGACCAAATACATAAAAATAAACACAAAATACTTTGACCAGGGCGTGACAATATAATAGAGACAGTAGATCTAGCTGGTCTGTCATAATATAATAGAGACAGTAGATCTAGCTGGTCTGTCATAATATAATAGAGACAGTAGATCTAGCTGGTCTGTCATAATATAATAGAGACAGTAGATCTAGCTGGTCTGTCATAATATAATAGAGACAGTAGATCTAGCTGGTCTGTCATAATATAATAGAGACATAGAGACAGTAGATCTAGCTGGTCTGTCATAATATAATAGAGACAGTAGATCTAGCTTGTCTGTCATAATATAATAGAGACAGTATATCTACCTGGTCTGTCATAATATAATAGAGACAGTAGATCTAGCTGGTCTGTCATAATATAATAGAGACAGTAAATCTACCTGGTCTGTCATAATATAGCAGAGACACTAGATCTAGC
>NW_024607721.1:0-34871 GCF_018296145.1 Oncorhynchus tshawytscha | reverse complement strand
AATTCCAGGCACTACAGTGTAATTTCGACTAAACAGTAGTTAGCCTCCGTCCAGTGTGTCTACACGATCAACAGTCGACTCTGTGATGCTGAGCGGCCATGTGACGGTTGTTAGGTTCTAAATAAACAGTAAGAAATTGACGGACACTATAAAAGCTCCAAGTTTTTTCACCCAAAGGATCGAACAGCTGAATAGACAAAGACATTTTTCCACTAGTGGTAGATCTACAAACGATATACCGCTGTCGATCTACTAACGATATACCGCTGCCAGGCCGGCGTCGGCGAGATGTATGTGTCACAAACGTGTGTATAAGTGGCAGGGAAGTCAGGCGCAGGAGAATAAACTTGGTAAATGGAGTAATTTAATAAAACAAAACATAACTCCAAAACCATAAAATACAAACGAAACAAATTGGGTACGAGGAACCGTCACGCACCAAATACAAACGACATGAAACTGAAACAAGAAACAATCTCTGACAAAGACATGATGGGAAACAGAGGGTTAAATACACAACAGGTAATAAATGTGATTGAAACCAGGTGTGTAGGAAGACGAGACAAAACCAATGGAAAATTAAAAATGGATCAATGATGACTAAAGACCGGTGACGTCGACCGCCGAGCACCACCCGAACAAGGAGAGGTATCGACTTCGGCAGAAGTCGTGACAGTATGTGTGCTGTTGGGACGCGGCCGAGTGATGGAGGTGCAACCTATGAATACAGAGCATTATAGGGAAATAAATCACGCTCTAGAATGCCCTCCAAGCAAATAAAAAGTATTCAATGGTATAAGTACATATCTTCACATTTTTATTAGGTCCACACTAATTGTGGTTGTATTGTGAATCAAAGAGCAGGCAACACCTTTTTTTTTTTTTTTTTTTTTTTTAATTTAACCTTTATTTATCTAGGCAAGTCAGTTAAGAACAAATTCTTATTGACAATGACGGCCTACCCCGGCCAAACCCGGACGACGCTGGGCCAATTGTGCGCCACCCTATGGGACTGCCAATCACAGCCGGATGTGATACAGATTGTACAAGGTTTTATAAGCATTTTGATAAATCGGCTACTCTATGAAATTTGTGCTATTTCACTTGAGGACAAGCAGTGGAGGGTTTTCTCCTTAAAATGAATCTTGCCCTGAATGTGTTTCAAACTCACAGCCACCATTGGCCGATAGTATGGAGTAGGTCACTTTAAATCCTCTTGAGTGTAGGCGGCAGTATTTTGATGTTTGGATGAAAAACGTACCCATATGAAACTGCCTATTTCTCAGGCCCAGAATCTAGAATATGCATATAATTGTCCGATTGGGATAGAAAACACTCTAAAGTTTCCAAAACTGTCAAAATATTGTCTGTGAGTATAATAGAACTGATATTGCAGGCAAAAACCTGAGGAAAATCAAACCAGGAAGTGGCCTCTATTTTGAAAGCTCCATGTTCCATAGCCTGCCTTTGCTCCATTTAAAGGGATATAAACCAGACTCCTTTTCCTATGGCTTCCCCATGGTGTGAACAGTCTTTAGACATAGTTTCAGGCTTTTATTTTGAAAAATGAGCGAGAAAGATCACATCGCGTCTCTGTATGGCTGGGTGCCAGCAGCGTTTTGTATGCGCAACAGCTTGGTGCAGCCATTTTGTCTCTCTCTACTGTTGAAGAAGCTACATTCCCGGTTGATATATTATCGATTATATATTGTAAAATATTGTAACTGGGAGTCTTGTGAGTGCAAACATCCAAAGATCATCAAAGGTAAGCGATTTAATTTATTGCTTTTCTGACTTTTGTGACCAATCTACTTGGCTGCTAGCTGTTTGTAATATTTTGTCTACTGAGAGAGATGTGCTTACATAAACGCTTGGTATGCATTCGCAGAAAAGCTTTATTGAAATCTGGCATGCCAGGTGTATTAACAACAAGCTAAGCTGTGTGTTGCTATATTGCACTTGTGATTTCATGAAAATTTTATATTTTTAGTAATTAAATTTGAATTTGGCGCTCTGCAATTCAGCGGTGGTTGATGAAAATGATCCCGCTAACGCGATGGGTGCATCAAGAAGTCGTAACTTAAAGGATCACACCATATATCCAAGATAGCAATAGTGGGTTAATTACTGATATTTGACAACACCACGAGTCTTCGCCTTTGACTTATATTATGTTTGAATACAAAGTTACATGTTATATAATCCTCCTACTTGTATTAGTGAAAGTACATAAGTGAATGACATCAGTGGCCTAGTAAAGGAAGCATCATACTCAACTATACTGGCACACTCCACTTAGACCATGGGGAACAAATTAAACCAAACTGTTGGATGGTTTAACATTATGCCTCTGGTTGTCAAATTGACCTGTTGAACCTGTACAATTGGATTGTGGCTCTACCGTTTAAAGTCTCTGATAGGTTGATTTGTTATTTTGTTACCGGATATACTTATCTGCTCAGCTGGCCATCCTCAGCATCGTGGCTAAATTGGCCAGGTTGGCTTATGAGAAAAGCTAGCAGCTAGCCATTTTAAACCAATGGTTTAAACCATGCCATTAGAGGCATCACTACAGACACAGGTTTGATCCCAGGCTGTGTCATGACCGGGAGACACTTGAGGCGGCGCAACAATTGACCCAATGTCGTCCTGGTTACGGGAGGGTTTGGCTGTATGGGATGTCATTGTGCCGTTGCGCTCTAGCAATTCCTTGTGGCGGGCCAGGCACATGCATGCTGAATTTGCTCAACAACTGTACAGTGTTTTCTCCAACACATTGGTACAGCTGGTTAAGCGAGCAGTGTGGCTTGGCAGGGTCGTGTTTCGGAGGCGCTCGGCTCTTGACATTTGCCTCTCCCGATTGCGGGAGACAAGACAAGACCAATTTCCCCAAACTCTAGCAGCCATGACAAAACCTCATGTGCCTAGCGAGAGACAATAATCGTGATATGTCAATCATGCCAATGTTTACCCAAAATATAGTGATAAAAATTATGCTAGTTTGAACTCTTGGACGTTAATGCTGAGGACAGTGTAATGCATATACAGCTGGTGGAAAAACTACTTTCACCCTTAATAAAAAACATTTGTCCATTAAACAAGCAAATAGTGAGATATTTGAAAACTTGTTGAAACCTTTCAAGCAGGGAGAGAACCTAATTAGCCATGTACTGAGTGAGATTTATCACTTTTGAAGCTTCTGTTTGGAGAAATTCAGTGTTAAAATTAGCCCTGGTCAACAACACTAAACTCAAAAAGGCATTAATACTGTAAATCAGATTAAAACGTTGAGGGGAAATTACTTAAATGTTACACATTGCACCTTTCACTTGACTTAGAGACCACTTATAAAAATGGTAAGCCCTTGATCTTGCTTTTCGTGAATATCTATTTCCTCAATTAGCCATTTTGTAGAAATTATTTTCACAAGAAATGGGAGGGAGGTTGGTCAGGAAATCTCAGGATCACAGTTTCTGGTATTAATCCTTAGTGTGTATAGACATAATTCATCTTGTAATTCAGAAGGATGCCACTGAGTAAATAGTCCTTGGAATTTTCTTCGAAAATAATTATATTTAATTAGCCAATACCCGGAGGAAGGGGGATCTGAAGTATGATGCAAATGCAATACCTGGCCTAGAGCGTGTTCTGGCCCGGACAACCTGGTGTAACTAATGTTAGGCCTGCAGTGAGTTCTCTGACAAAGTAAGCCAATATCATTCATTACTTCCCAGTAAACCAAAAGATAAAGAAAGTGGTTAAATATATAAATGAATTAACTTCACCACTGTTTTAATTTTACCATGTTCCCAGTGGGCCTTTGAAGTTCACAACCGTCTAACCACAACCTCTGTAATCACAAAGACCACAACACTGTAAGGGCTTTCACTCAAGACTGTTATGATCCAGATGGATTGCAAAACAACATGTAAAAAACGATGTGTTCTGGCCTGGAGCGCCAGTTCAGGTGTAACTGTCATTTCAGGATTAGAAGGTCCACTTAATGGGAACTCATAATATTGGTTTATCTTGGCAGAGAAAACACTCCAGGCCAGGTATCTGCCTCCCACCGAACATCGGAAAAATGCAGTTTTATATATATATATATATATATATATATAAACAGTTGAAGTCTGAAGTTTGCATACACCTCAGCCAAATACACTTAAACTCAGTTTTCACAAATCCTGACATTGAATCCCAGTAAATAGCCCCTGTTTTAGTTCAGTTAGGATCATCACTTTATTTTAAGAATGTGAAATGTCAGAATAATAGTAGAGAGAATGATTTATTTCAGCTTTTATTTCTTCCATCACATTCCCAGTGTGTCAGAAGTTTACATACACTCAATTAGTATTTGGTAGCATTGCCTTTAAATTGATTAACTCAGGGTCAAACGTTTCTGGTAGCCTTCAACAAGCTTCTCACAATAAGTTGGGTGAATTTTGGCCCATTCCTCCTGACAGAGCTGGTATAACTGAGTCAGGTTCGTAGGATCCTTGCTCGCACACACTTTTTCAGTTCTGCCCACACATTTTCTATAGGATTGAGGTCAGGGTTTTGCGATGGCCACTCCAATAGCTTAACTTTGTTGTCCTTAAGCCATTTTGCCACAACTTTGGAAATATGCTTGGGGTTATTGTCCATTTGGAAGACCCATTTGCAACCAAGCTTTAACTTCCTGACTAACCAAACTAGCATTAATAATGGCAAAACAATAATATTGCTAGCTCCCTTCTCGTCTAGTTTAACCTGGGTAGTTGCTAGCTAGTTTACGCATTACTATGCTCACCCTAGCTAGCATTAGACACAAGGCTTCTACTAGCTAGCTTAAAGTGGCTAGCTCATGGGAAAGCAAGCTAACCACACTTGCATTTCTACCTGCACATATGGTTGCATTAGTATGGCTAGATAACTCGGGAATGAGTTCCCTACCTGCCCAGACTGTAGTATTGCTAGCTCTCTCGTTCTCTCGTTTAGTAAAACCTACTTTCACTCATTTGTGATGACTAGACTGAACGGTTTAGCCTCACGGCATTACCATCACGGAAAAGGTTGAACAATGCACCAATGCTGTTCCCTTCAGCTAGCACCTTGCTAGCTATAACTTACCCTTAGCCTCACGAGGTGGTAGCTAGCTGGCTAGCTTCACGGCTATGGCGTTCATACACAGTGCTCACTTCAGTTAGCCATTAGCTGCAAGGCATCTAATGAGCTAGCTCACGCCTGTCGAGGCTAATTCACAGCAATGCTGAAAAGCCAGCTACTACTGACCAGACAGCTTCTCTTGTTTTCGTTGGCTAAACTGACCAGCTACACCTCACGGTGTTATGGTCAAAAGAGACTCAAGAACGAAGACACAGTGCTATTCACATAGTTGTCTTCGGCTAATGTGCTACTAGCTAGCTAGGCTATTAGCCAGCTGGGTGAACATTAGCTAGCTAACACCAAAAGCCTCACGGCCAAGTATCAGCCTGCACACGCTTAATCCGTTTAAGCAATGCTTTCCCCTGATTTATTATGGCATGCTAGGGGCCATTCTAGCATGCTTATTGCAGCTCTCTAACAAGTTCTGCGAGTGTTTGAGTTTTTTTACAGAGTACCAGTCTGCGTTAAGATTTGGCCTTGCTACTAGTCCTCATGGCTAACACCAGCTAGTTAACCAGTCTGGCTTTTGCTAGCGTAGCTCCAGTGGGGGTCAGTGCTGTTTAAGATGAGGACATTTTTTTCATGGCCTTATTTCTATTACAGCATATTGGATGACTCTCATTCATATTCCATTCACCCAGTTCAATGTAACAACAATAGGTTTAGGTTACTACATGATACTCAAATTTTCCTTATACCCCATCATGAGGTTGCTACAACCTAGCCTATGCATGACAGTTTACAAAGTAGATGAACACAGGTCGAGAGACAAATTTGAGGTGACAGACAGTACTGCTTTGCACACTCTTGCCTGCATCAAGCTGATATAGGGTGTAATCATTAGTCCAACAGTTGCAAACGAGAGTTTCAATTCAAATTCAGGTATGTTTATCCCAATTTTGTTCTGTTTGCCTCCATTTAAGAAGCGTTTGCATCAAAATCGGGGAATGAATACACCTCATCTCATGTGTAGACACAGTTCACTTTCATAGCAGCCATGTTGTAGTCCTCCTCGCATCTATGCGTTCTCCTCCTCTCACCTCTTCCCTTTGCTTGTGGACTTCAGTGCACAACACATCAGCTGTATGTGACCAGGCAAAAAAAAAACTTTACAAGCCAAACCCGTACACACAGCCTACATTGTTGTCACCATATTAGCTAAAGTAAAGGGGCAACAAGCTGGCCTTGGGAGACCAAGGTCCCTGGCGACACAGCAGTCTTCAAAAACTAAGTCTAGGCCCCTGAACCAGGACAAACCTGTAAGGAAGCAGTCTTACGCTGCAGCCGCAGCAAGGATCTGCCCCTCTAACCCTCCTAAGATGGGTTGGCCAACCTAGGGCGGTGTGCATGGCTCTCTGCCCTACCCTCTCTCTTCAGGTTTAATGGTTGCTACTCCTTGGCCTCTCAGAGTTTCGCAGCGGTGGGAAGGAAGGGTTGCCTTAAGAGAAAACCCTCTGTGCAGTACCTCACTTTTGTGGCTGTGCTCACATGAGAAAACGGAGAAGACGCACATTTTGTTCCACCAGAGTCCCACCCTTCCTGAGGATATCACAGTCAAGCCTTTTCTGAAATGCGCTGCTCCGGTTTTCCCGCTAGAGGGCACTGCTACTCTGTACGAAAAGGCAGGGCAACCCTAACCACTCTGCTTCCCTTTTCTACAGGAGGACAGGTTTCCATGGCTCACTGGTGTGTTTTTCCTCTATGTGGCAAAGACGACTTTGCTCTGTTATGGAGAACACTCTCCATTTAGCTAAAGATCAGTCAGTATAGTAATTCTGGATCTTAGGGAAAAGGGGAGAGGCCTTTTTTTCTTCTCGTAAGATGACTTAAGAGCAGAATCTGAATAACCAAAAAGAGCAGTTTTAGGTCAGATTCAATGGCCCTCACATATACCTTTGATTACCATTCAACAACATTTCACCCAGAAGTCATTTAGTAGGGGGGCAGAGCCAAAAAAGATGGGTCAATGAGCACTCTGCGGTTTTACATCCATCCCAATTGGGGAAGCCTGGGGATTCTATGTACAGTGGTTCTTCCTTTAAAAGTTTTGAGCTTATTCCGCGACCACTTGTGGTAGATGGTGGCAGATTGTGGTAAATTGCGTCATTCTGGCAACAATGGCTCACACTAAAATAACATGCCGTAGAATTCTGCGGCACCCCGCAAGCTGTGCTGCAGTACGCCGCAACTTTTAAAGGAAGAACCACTGTAGTTAGGTTTTTGAGTAGTGGAGTCTGTGCATGACTTTATATTGTATCAATTGATACCTGGCGTTTGTTAGAGGTTCACCTAAGGGTTATGATTGGGGCTGTACCAAATGTTTGATGTATTAGAATAATTGATTATGTTTATGTTGTAATAATAGAAGGGGAGGGGTTATAAGGCCCCTCCCTCCTTACATTTACAGGGTTCTAGACTACAGATTAATAACATTATGAGGTGTAATATTGTTCCACAGTACTTTTCTAGGCTCTTATGAAGAAACTGTCTGACAGAACTCTGCAGGGGAGTGTAAGAGATAGGAGACTAGTCAGACATTCCACTATAAATCAGCTTGGACATTTACTGCTAAGCTTTTAGATGACACTAAAAGCCTCGTTTATATAGCTGTGTAGGCATGGTTTTGGTCTCATGAATAAAAGGTAATGACGTAGGCAGTGACATCACTAGTGCTGGACTTCGGGTTTAATAAAATAACATGGGACCTTCTCTTTGATGCAGAACTTACTCGGAAACATGTGTGCTATGTTCCTGATTGTCAACTTCTGTCTGCAATTGCATTAATAAAGGTTTTGAATGATTTAATTAAAGATATTGTCATAATGCTAATTTCACTAATGATTGACAAGGTACAAGGAAACAAACCCTAACACGTTGATGGAACAAGAGTGAATTCTAGACAGGACTTCTTCCCAGATCTCATCCAAGATTTGAATATTCAACGCTTCACCCCAGGTCTCCTTGAGATGACTAGTCGAGGCCTTTGTATAGTTGGAGAAAAAGGATACAAAACTGGGGGACTAGATGTTATGAATTGGGAGGGCACTTTAACTGGTCATAAAATGAGTGTCCCACTGGGCACAGACGTCAATTCAACATCTATTCAACATTGGTGTTCTACATTATTTCTTTGAAATGACGTGGAAACAATGCTGATTCAACCATTGTGTGGCCAGTGGGGTTGCACAGGGATGGTTTCAAAGTTTGGAATTTTCCCTTTGATATAGTGTCTGACTTGTAAATAGTGGGGAAGTTCAAATTAGTAATTTTAACAGGTTAAATTATTAAAATTGCCTGTCAATGTATAGGTCTTCAATTGTGTCCAGACCCTTCTTCTTCCATTCAACAAACATCTTATCAGACAGGAATTGAACAAAATAATGATTAAAGCATACTGTATTAGGTGTATACAGAGGCATCAAGTACCTTATAAACAGGCTTATTCTAGTATAGAATTGTTTAAAGAGTTTCTTAAAAAGTAGTTTGGGCACTTTGCTTTGGAGAAAAGCATGGCTGGAAGGAGAGGTATTTGTTGGGGTCCTGAATTCTATATTTAGCCACAGGGGGGTGTCAGTGTCTAACACATCAGGGATGCTCAAATGCCAGTAGGTTAACTCCATGGTGTTTGCAGCCCAGTAATAATGTATAAAGATGGATAGGCCTAGGACTGAACTTTCCTTGGACTTCTGCATATGAGCTTTACAAATATGATGGGCTTTGTAACTCTAAATATATGGCAAGATTGTTGAGTCCAGTGCTTTAAAAAATGAATTGGTATGAAAAATTTGAGATTGTGGCAAAGATACATTTTTTTATGGCATTAAACCTTTTCATGTGAAAGTTCCAAATATCTTTAACGTTTTATTATGCGCGTGATGTCCAAACCGCTCACTCTTTGTCACACCCTGACCATAGTTTGCTTTGTATGTTTCTATGTTTTGGTTGGTCAGGGTGTGAGCTGAGTGGGCATTCTATGTTACATGTCTAGTTTGTCTATTTCTATGTCTGGCCTGATATGGTTCTCAATCAGAGGCAGGTGTTAGTCATTGTCTCTGATTGCGAACCATATTTAGGTAGCCTGGGTTTCACTGTGTGTTTGTGGGTGATTGTTCCTGTCTCTGTGTTTGCACCAGATAGGACTGTTTAGGTTTTCACATTTCATTATTTTGTAGTTTATTCATGTATAGTTTCTCCTTCATTAAACAAACATGAATCATCACAACGCTGCATTTTGGTCCGACTCTACTTCACCACAAGAGAACCGTTACACTCTTAAGGTTAACAGGACAGCGCTGCCCTCAAACCAAAGCATGCTGCCTGTTAATTATGTAAATTCTATGTTTCAACTTGTCAATTTCAAATCTTTTTTTTTTAACAACTGTTTTATTTTCAAACAAATGTTTTATTTTCAAACAGTTTGAAATTAGGTGCATTCCACCTTAATTTACATAGAAGTAGCCCATTTCACTGTGGCAGACAACTTACGTTTGAGGCATGCTATGCTAGTGTAAGTTGAGGATTAGCTAGATGAGCCAGACAACCTTCTCTCTTCGATGAGAGCCCAAGCGCTCCACCAGTGTTTCCCCCAGGTCAATTATGCAGACATTTGCGCATCTGCAGTCAGAACAGGACCTGCCCGAGTCAGTAATGCCCAGAGCACTCAGGACCCCTACCGGCAAAGAATGAACTGAAAAGAGTCATGATTAAACAAGCCTCTCATTCACATCTCGTTACCATCGGGGGCAGGCAGGACCCCTTACCGGCGAACAATAAACTGAAACCTCAAAAGAATCATGATTCTATGTCGTTCACCAAAGGGGGCTTATTGGAGCTCTCATTTGTGACTGAGACCTGTAAAAGTGTGCTTTAAACAATGTACATTTGTTGATTGCCGATAAGATTATTACTTCCTTTTTCTTTATTTTTTTTAGGGGTAGATCTGTCATGGTTCCACCTGTCACCAGAGGGCGGCAGAGACCGTCCTAACGACACTCAGGTGTGTCCTATTTGCTCATTATGATTTCCCTGTTAAAAGAGGTGTGTTTTCTGTTTGTCGCTGATGTTTGAATTATGTGCCGTGTGTGTTTGTCTCCTGAGTGAGTTTTCAAGACTTAGTGTTTGTTGTTTTTCCAGTGTTGCAGTGATACTTCCATTACTATTTCTCAGTAAAGTATTATGTTTATCCTTAACCACTGATTCCTTGTCTGGTCTCTTCTCTGCACCTGGGCCCAACCTCACCATGTCACAGCAAGCTTCAGCCTACAACATGGACCCAGCAGAGATCACCCAGATCAAGAATGTTGTAACCCACCAAGGAGCACTGCTGGGGCGGCAGCAAGAACAACCCTTCCAGATATCAGATCCCCTCCGGGTGCTTACCGACTCCCTCCAACCAAGGTCCAACCCCAACCCAGGAGGAGCCAATGCCCAAGTTTCATCACCCAGTGTTTAAGGCGTCGTTGTAGTTCCACCAGGGAACCTGCACTGGGAACCCAAGATCCCAGCCCTTGAGTGGTATGACATGCCCAGAGCTGACGGAAACGGAAGGGCTCGCCAGGACAAGGGGAGACCCTGACTAGCTGTGCAGTCACCCCCGGCTACCCAGTCACCATCTCACTACCTGCTTCCCTTCACTGGGACAACCGTCAGCACCAGATTCAAGCCTTCGTGGACTCCGGATAATTTAATTGATCAATACTTCACCGGAGAATTACAAATCCCCTGTGTGAAATGTCTCATCCCTCTGCAGATTCAAGCCCTCGATGGACGCACCATAAGGATCCGTCCAGGAATAACAGACCAAGCCTCCGGGAGGCCTTCAGTAAGAGGCAAGCCACCACCCTCCCTCCTCATCATCCATACGACTGCGCCATAGAACTCCTCAGGATCTCATTACCGTATCTCTGAGCAGTCAAATTGCCATTGATCAAATGCAATTATGTTTGTTGTCTGTAGCTTATGCAGGCCCATACCATAACCCCACAGCCACCATGGACACTGTTTCAATGTTGACATCAGCAAATCACTCACCCACACAGCGCCATACAAGTGGTCTGCAGTTGTGAGGCTGGTTGAACACACTGACAAATTCTCTAAAATGACGGAGGTGGCTTAAAGTAGAGAAAGTAAGATGAAATGATCTGGCAACAGGTCTGGTGGGAATGTGGCATTGTGTTGATAAAAATGTACTTTTCAGAATGGGTTTTTATTGTCCCCAGCACAAGGTGCACCTGTGTAAGGATCCTGCTGTATAATCAGCTTCTTGATATGCCACACCTGTCAGGTGGATTGATTTATCTTGGCAAAGGAGAAATGCTCACTAACAGGGATGTAAACAAATTTGTGCACAACATTCACATTTGAGCGGAATAAGCTTTTTGTGCATATGAAACATTTCTGGGATCTTTAACAGTGGCAAGAAATGTATGTGAACCCTTCAGAATTACCTGGATTTCTGCATAAATTGTAAATTAAATTTGATCTGATCTTCATCTAAGTCACAACAATAGAAAAACAAAGTGTGCTTAAACTAATAGCACACAAATTATTGTATTTTTCCTATCTATATTGAATACATACATAATTTAAACATTCAGTGTAGGTTGGAAAAAGTATGTGAACATGTAGCCTAATGACTTCTCCAAAAACGAATTGAAGTCAGGAGTCAGCTAACCTGGAGTCCAATCAATGAGACGAGATTGGAGATGTTGTTGAGAGCTGCATTGCCCTATAAAAAACACTCACAAAATTTGAGTTTGCTATTCACAAGAAGCATTGCCTAATGTGAACCATGCCTCAGAAAAAAGAGCTCTCAGAATACCTAAGATTAAGAATTGCTCACTTGCATGAAGCTGGAAAGGGTTACTGAAGTATCTCTAAAAGTCTTGATGTTCATCAGCCCACAGTAAGACAAATTGTCTACCAAAAAGCACTATTGCTACTCTCCCTAGGAGTGGCCGTCCTGCCATAATGACTGCAAGAGCACAGTGCAGAATGCTCAATGAGGTTAAGAAGAATCCTAGAGTGTCAGCTAAGGACTTACAGAAACCTCTGGAACATGCTAACATCTCTGTTGACGAGTCTACGATACGTAAAACACTAAACAAGAACTGTGTTCATGGGAGGACACCACGGAAGAAGCCACTGCTGTCCAAAAAAACATTGCTACACACCTGACATTCACAAAAGACCACCTGGATGTTCCACAGCGCTTCTGCCAAAATATTTTGTGGACAGATTAAACTAAAGTTGAGTTGTTTGGAAGGAACACACAACATTATGTGTGGAGAAAAATAGGCACAGCACACCAACATCAAAACCTCATCTCAACTGTAAAGTATTTTGGAGGGAGCATCATGGTTTGGGGCTGCTTTGCTGCCTCAGGGCCTGGACAGCTTGCTATCATTGATGGAAAAAATGAATTCCCAAGTTTATTAAGACATTTTGCAGGAGGTGTAAGGCTATCTGTCTGCCAATTGAAGCTCAGCAGAAGTTGGGTGATGCAACAGGACAACGACCCAAAACACTGAAGTAAATCAACAACAGAATGGCTTCACCAGAAGAAAATACTCCTTCTGGCCTTAACCCGATTGAGATGCTGTGGCATGACCTCAAGAGAGCAGTTCATACCAGACATCCCAAGAATATTGCTGAACTGAAACAGTTTTGTAAAGAGGAATGGCTCAAAATTCCTCCTGATCGGTGTGCAGGTCTGAACCTCAACTACAGAAAACATTTGGTTGAGTTTATTGCTGCCAAAGGAGGGTCAACCAGTTATTAAATCCAAGGGTTCACATACTTTTCCCACTCTGCACTGTGAATGTTTACACAGTGTGTTCAATAAAGACAAATGTATTGTTGTTTGTGTGTTATTAGTTGAAATAGATTGTGTTTGTCCATTGTTGTGACCTAGATGAAGATCACATCAAATTTGATGACCAATTTGTGCAGAAATCCAGGAATTTCCAAAGGGTTCACCTACTTTTTCCTGCCACTGTATTTCAGCTCATGAAACATGGGCCCAACACATTACATGTTGTTTGTTCAGTGTAGGTTGTAATATCATTGATCAATGTCTCAACCAAATATTGCCAAGTGGAATAATTGGAATAATTTGGTGTGTCCAGCTGATAGACTATTCAACTCAATCTGGGTATGAGTATAAGAAAATTATGTGGTATAAGGCACACATACACCCATTTATAGAAGAGGTGACCCTGCTAATTCATTTCAAAAATGGGTATAAGGCACACATACACCCATTTATAGAAGAGGTGACCCTGCTAAGGGGTCTATTCATTTCAATGGGAATTTGGGCAGTAGTCGGTGAAACCTTAAGTGCATCAAAATACCCTTTTATAGTATACTTTAAATACATATGGTACATTTAAAAAATAAAATAATTCAATGCCTAATGTTTTTGGGGAAAATAAACAGTTTTGGGACTTTTTTGCTTTGTGTTGGCCACTTAGTAGCATTTGATACCTTATTAGTATGTAGTTGGAGTAGTTTATTATTATTATTATTATTACATGTACAGATGTAGGATCTTAATTTGTCAATTTTCTCACAGCAGGAAAATAATCCTGCAGTGAAAGAAAATGTGGATTATAATTTCTGAACATTTTTGTAGGGGTTGATTATATTTTTAGTTAGGGCAAATCAAGCATGACATTTTTAAGTGGTCATTACAAACTTTAGAAACCTTTTTAAACCTTGAATATCTGTAATAGGCTGTACTTGGCAGCTAAAAGCTAGAAGCTGAACAGCACATAGCAACCGGTGAGTTGCCAGTTAAAATCCTGGGTCTGATGGGAAAAATCTGGAAGTGAGCTGCCTGCTGTTGTGCCCTTGAGCAAGGCACTTAACTGTGCCCTTGCGCAAGGCACTTAACCCCCACAACAATTGTTCCACAGACACCCAGTGTAGCAGCTCCCTGCTCCAACCTCTCCTTGTCTGTCTCTGTCTGAACTTCAGTAGAGTGAAAGGGGGAGTTTAGTAGAGGGTGGTGGCAGAGGGTGTAACATGGCAAAGTCCATCTCTCCTGTTGATTAGTATTATAGTTCAGACTTGGACCAGAATTATTTATATTCATTTATTCGTAATTGAGGTAGTCAAATACTGGTCTTACAACAATAGGTTTTTATAAGGTAGTCACTTATAATTGGGATCTTTATTGAAACGTTTTTTTACAAATATATTTTCCATAAAGCATTTCTAAAACTAAGTTTAATCCACATATTTTTGGGTGAGGAGTAGACCAGAATGGAGATGCACGGATCTTCATAAGGAATCAGCTATCCCCTCTGATGTAATTGCTAACATTACTTCAATCAATCCATCATCCACCTATCAATGATTGACACTTTGGTACTGAGAAGAACTCATCCACATTCTGAAGAACATATGGTTTATTCATAAATATATACAGTACTTTGTCCTGATATTTTAAGTCCTGATATAGGATAAATTATTGGTCAAGTTAGTGGATAAATGATGATGATCAGAATTTATGGTAGCAATGTTGTATGGTTCACACGGTGTATGTGATCCTCCAATAAAGTATCAAGAGTTACACATGTTTAGTAGTGTCTTGGAGTTACCACTAGACCACAGGCTCTGCGCTGGTTTGTCTTCTAACATTGCAAGACAGTCAATTGAGTTGTAATATCAAGGTCGCAAGGCTTTAACATTAAGTTGACTAGAACTTCCAGAATTTGGTTAAAAGGAGGATGTTAGCGAAACGATTCTGTCAGAAACGTCTTGATTCTGCCTTTTGAAATGTTAAGCTAATGAAATGTTATGCATATACAAACTCTTTTTGGGTAACAAGCCATGTTCTTATTAAATTGTGAGGTTAGGACAGGATACAACATTAGAACAAAATGGAAACAGGTAATAGCATTTTCCAGCTTTGATACCACTTTATTGCATCTTTCATTAAAAAAAATGTGAAATTGCAGAGTTGCCGATACTTATAATAAGGTAATTGTCTTTATTTTAAATGGTAATTACAATGATTATTATCTACATGTTATTACCCAATTAGAAGGAATGTACTACCACAATTTGTTACCACAAAATCCATACTTTGAAGGAATAATTGTTAGTGTATTAAATGCACTACAAGCTCAATGTGAATTGAGTACCACAGTATGAATCATAGTACCCATAAAACCTAACAGTAGAACTCAGAAATGGTTCCAATCGTTTTTTCACCATACATTTCTGAGTTGAGGATTTTAGAACTACTTCATATAAGGTCTGTGTTTCATGTAGGCTTAACCTGCCGTGATGTTTTGATAACTGTTTTATTACGTTTGCAATTGCAACAAATAATCTGCTCAGACCCCAACCAAGGAACATCAAAAGTCGTGCTATAAATTCACAGACAACACAAAGATTCCTTGATGTCCTTTCCAGATTCCCTCTGTCTACCCAAGGACGCCAGAGGACAAAATCAGTTAACCACCTAACTGAGGAACTCAATTTAACCTTTGCGCAATACCCTAGATGCAGTTGCACCCTAAAAACTAAAAACATTTCTCATAAGAAACTAGCTCCTGGTACACAGAAAATACCTGAGCTCTGAAGCAAGCTTCCAGAAAATTGGAACGGAAATGGCGCCACACCAAACTGGAAGTCTTCCGACTAGCTTGGAAAGGCAGTACCGTGCAGTACCGTAGAGCCCTTACTGCTGCTCGATCATCCTATTTTTCTAACTTAATTGAGGAAAATAAGAACAATCAGAAATTCCTTTTGATACTGTCGCAAAGCTAACTAAAAAGCAGCATTCCCCAAGAGAGGATGACTTTCACTTTAGCAGTGATAAATTCATGAACTTCTTTGAGGAAAAGATTATGATTATTAGAAAGCAAATTACGGACTCCTCTTTAAATCTGCGTATTCCTTCAAAGCTCAGTTGTCCTGAGTCTGCACAACTCTCCCAGGACCTAGGATCAAGAGAGACGCTCAAGTGTTTTAGTACTATATCTCTTGACACAATGATGAAAATAATCATGGCCTCTAAACCTTCAAGCTGCATACTGGACCCTATTCCAACTAAACTACTGAAAGAGCCGCTTCCTGTGCTTGGCCCTCCTATGTTGAACATAATAAACGGCTCTCTATCCACCGGATGTGTACCAAACTCACTAAAAGTGGCAGTAATAAAGCCTCTCTTGAAAAAGCCAAACCTTGACCCAGAAAATATAAAAAACTATAGGCCTATATCGAATCTTCCATTCCTCTCAAAGATTTTAGAAAAGGCTGTTGCGCAGCAACTTACTGCCTTCCTGAAGACAAACAATGTATACGAAATGCCTCAGTCTGGTTTTAGACCCCATCATAGCACTGAGACGGCACTTGTGAAGGTGGTAAATGACATTTTAATGGCATCGGACCGAGGCTCTGCATCTGTCCTCGTGCTCCTAGACCTTAGTGCTGCTTTTGATACCATCAATCACCACATTCTTTTGGAGAGATTGGAAACCCAAATTGGTCTACACGGACAAGTTCTGGCCTGGTTTAGATCTTATCTGTCGGAAAGATATCAGTTTGTCTCTGTGAATGGTTTGTCCTCTGACAAATCAACTGTAAATTTCGGTGTTCCTCAAGGTTCCGTTTTGGGACCACTATTGTTTTCACTATATATTTTACCTCTTGGGGATGTTATTCAAAACATAATGTTAACTTTCACTGCTATGCGGATGACACACAGCTGTACATTTCAATGAAACATGGTGAAGCCCCAAAATTGCCCTTGCTAGAAGCATGTGTTTCAGACATAAGGAAGTGGATGGCTGCAAACTTTCTACTTTCTGCCTTATTATTAAAACAGAGACGGCACCTGTGAAGGTGGTAAATGACATTTAATGGCATCGGCGAGCTCTGCATCTGTCCTCGTGCTCCTAGACCTTAGTGCTGCTTTTGATACCATCGATCACCACATTCTTTTGGAGAGATTGGAAACCCAAATTGGTATACACGGACATGTTCTGGCCTGGTTTAGATCTTATCTGTCGGAAAGATATCAGTTTGTCTCTGTGAATGGTTTGTCCTCTGACAAATCAACTGTAAATTTCGGTGTTCCTCAAGGTTCCGTTTTAGGACCACTATTGTTTTCACTATATATTTTACCTCTTGGGGATGTTATTCGAAAACATAATGTAAACTTTCACTGCTATGCGGATGACACACAGCTGTACATTTCAATGAAACATGGTGAAGCCCCAAAATTGCCCTCGCTAGAAGCATGTGTTTCAGACATAAGGAAGTGGATGGCTGCAAACTTTCTACTATTAAACTCGGACAAAACAGAGATGCTTGTTCTAGGTCCCAAGAAACAAAGAGATCTTCTGTTGAATCTGACAATTAATCTTAATGGTTGTACAGTCGTCTCAAATAAAACTGTGAAGGACCTCGGCGTTACTCTGGACCCTGATCTCTCTTTTGAAGAACATATCAAGACCATTTCGAGGACAGCTTTTTTCCATCTACGTAACATTGCAAAAATCAGAAAATTTCTGTCCAAAAATTATGCAGAAAAATTAATCCATGCTTTTGTCACTTCTAGGTTAGACTACTGCAATGCTCTATTTTCCGGCTACCCGGATAAAGCACTAAATAAACTTCAGTTAGTGCTAAATACGGCTGCTAGAATCCTGACTAGAACCAAAAAATTTGATCATATTACTCCAGTGCTAGCCTCTCTACACTGGCTTCCTGTCAAAGCAAGGGCTGATTTCAAGGTTTTACTGCTAACCTACAAAGCATTACATGGGCTTGCTCCTACCTATCTCTCTGATTTGGTCCTGCCGTACATACCTACACATACGCTACGGTCACAAGACGCAGGCCTCCTAATTGTCCCTAGAATTTCTAAGCAAACAGCTGGAGGCAGGGCTTTCTCCTATAGAGCTCCATTTTTATGGAACGGTCTGCCTACCCATGTCAGAGACGCAAACTCGGTCTCAACCTTTAAGTCTTTACTGAAGACTCATCTCTTCAGTGGGTCATATGATTGAGTGTAGTCTGGCAGAGGAGTGGGAAGGTGAACGGAAAGGCAATGGAGCAACGAACCGCCCTTGCTGTCTCTGCCTGGCCGGTTCCCCTCTTTCCACTGGGATTCTCTGCCTCTAACCCTATTACAGGGGCTGAGTCACTGGCTTGCTGGGGCTCTCTCATGCCGTCCCTGGAGGGGGTGCGTCACCTGAGTGGGTTGATTCATTGTTGTGGTCATCCTGTCTGGGTTGGCGCCCCCCCCTTGGGTTGTGCCGTGGCAGAGATCTTTGTGGGCTATACTTGGCCTTGTCTCAGGATGGTAAGTTGGTGGTTGAAGATATCCCTCTAGTGGTGTGGGGGCTGTGCTTTGGCAAAGTGGATGGGGTTATATCCTTCCTGTTTGGCCCCTGTCCGGGTGTCCTCGGATGGGGCCACAGTGTCTCCTGACCCCTCCTGTCTCAGCCTCCAGTATTTATGCTGCAGTAGTTTATGTGTCGGGGGGCTGGGGTCAGTTTGTTATATCTGGAGTACTTCTCCTGTCCTATTCGGTGTCCTGTGTGAATCTAAGTGTGCATTCTCTAATTCTCTCCTTCTCTCTTTCTTTCTCTCTCTCGGAGGACCTGAGCCCTAGGACCATGCCCCAGGACTACCTGACATGATGACTCCTTGCTGTCCCCAGTCCACCTGGCCATGCTGCTGTTCCAGTTTCAACTGACCTGAGCCCTAGGACCATGCCCCAGGACTACCTGACATGATGAAAGAAACATACAGGAACTCAAATCCTTCTGTTCACCTGATTTAGAATTCCTCACAATCAAATGTAGACCGCATTATCTACCAAGAGAATTCTCTTTGATTATAATCACAGCCGTATATATCCCCCCCCAAGCAGACACATCGATGGCTCTGAACGAACTTTATTTAACTCTCTGCAAACTGGAAACGATTTATCCGGAGGCTGCATTCATTGTAGCTGGGGATTTTAACAAGGCTAATCTGAAAACAAGACTCCTAAATTTTATCAGCATATCGATTGCGCAACCAGGGGTGGAAAGACCCTGGATCATTGTTACTCTAACTTCCGCGACGCATATAAGGCCCTGCCCCGCCCCCTTTCGGAAAAGCTGACCACGACTCCATTTTGTTGATCCCTGCCTACAGACAGAAACTAAAACAAGAAGCTCCCACGCTGAGGTCTGTCCAACGCTGGTCCGACCAAGCTGACTCCACACTCCAAGACTGCTTCCATCACGTGGACTGGGAGATGTTTCGTATTGCGTCAGACAACAACATTGACGAATACGCTGATTCGGTGTGCGAGTTCATTAGAACGTGCGTTGAAGATGTCGTTCCCATAGCAACGATTAAAACATTCCCTAACCAGAAACCGTGGATTGATGGCAGCATTCGTGTGGAACTGAAGGCGCGAACCACTGCTTTTAATCAGGGCAAGGTGTCTGGTAACATGACTGAATACAAACAGTGCAGCTATTCCCTCCCGCAAGGCTATCAAACAAGCTAAGCGCCAGTACAGAGACAAAGTAGAATCTCAATTCAACGGCTCAGACACAAGAGGCATGTGGCAGGGTCTACAGTCAATCACGGACTACAGGAAGAAACCCAGCCCAGTCACGGACCAGGATGTCTTGCTCCCAGGCAGACTAAATAACTTTTTTTCCCGCTTTGAGGACAATACAGTGCCACTGACACGGCCTGCAACGAAAACATGCGGCCTCTCCTTCACTGCAGCCGAGGTGAATAAGACATTTAAACGTGTTAACCCTCGCAAGGCTGCAGGCCCAGACGGCATCCCCAGCCGCGCCCTCAGAGCATGCGCAGACCAGCTGGCCGGTGTGTTTACGGACATATTCAACCAATCCCTATACCAGTCTGCTGTTCCCACATGCTTCAAGAGGGCCACCATTGTTCCTGTTCCCAAGAAAGCTAAGGTAACTGAGCTAAAAGACTACCGCCCCGTAGCACTCACATCCGTTATCATGAAGTGCTTTGAGAGACTAGTCAAGGACCATATCCCCTCCACCCTACCTGACACCCTTGACCCTCCAATTTGCTTACCGCCCAAATAGGTCCACAGACGATGCAATCTCAACCACACTGCACACTGCCCTAACCCATCTGGACAAGAGGAATACCTATGTGAGAATGCTGTTCATCGACTACAGCTCGGCATTCAACACCATAGTACCCTCCAAGCTCGTCATCAAGCTCGAGACCCTGGGTCTCGACCCCGCCCTGTGCAACTGGGTACTGGACTTCCTGACGGGCCGCCCCCAGGTGGTGAGGGTAGGCAACAACATCTCCTCCCCGCTGATCCTCAACACTGGGGCCCCACAAGGGTGCGTTCTGAGCCCTCTACTGTACTCCCTGTTCACCCACGACTGCGTGGCCACGCACGCCTCCAACTCAATCATCAAGTTTGCGGACGACACAACAGTGGTAGGCTTGATTACCAACAACGACGAGACGGCCTACAGGGAGGAGGTGAGGGCCCTCGGAGTGTGGTGTCAGGAAAATAACCTCACACTCAACGTCAACAAAACTAAGGAGATGATTGTGGACTTCAGGAAACAGCAGAGGGAACACCCCCCCATCCACATCGATGGAACAGTAGTGGAGAGGGTAGCAAGTTTTAAGTTCCTCGGCATTCACATCACAGACAAACTGAATTGGTCCACTCACACAGACAGCATCGTGAGGAAGGCGCAGCAGCGCCTCTTCAACCTCAGGAGGCTGAAGAAATTCGGCTTGTCACCAAAAGCACTCACAAACTTCTACAGATGCACAATCGAGAGCATCCTGGCGGGCTGTATCACCGCCTGGTATGGCAACTGCACCGCCCTCAACCGTAAGGCTCTCCAGAGGGTAGTGAGGTCTGCACAACGCATCACCGGGGCAAACTACCTGCCCTCCAGGACACCTACACCACCCGATGCTACAGGAAGGCCATAAAGATCATCAAGGACATCAACCACCCGAGCCACTGCCTGTTCACCCCGCTGTCATCCAGAAGGCGAGGTCAGTATAGGTGCATCAAAGCTGGGACCGAGAGACTGAAAACAGCTTCTATCTCAAGGCCATCAGACTGTTAAACAGCCACCACTAACATTGAGTGGCTACTGCCAACACACTGTCAATGACACTGACTCTACTCCAGCCACTTTAATCATGGGAATTGATGGGAAATGATGTAAATATATCACTAGCCACTTTAAACAATGCTACCTCATATAATGTTACTTACCCTACATTATTCATCTCATATGCATACGTAGATACTGTACTCTATATCATCGACTGCATCCTTATGTAATACATGTATCACTAGCCACTTTAACTATGCTTATCTTGAAGCACTCAATGTGCAGTGGCGCTCTGCATTTCTCACACTCATAGGTAGTGGGTTTGTCACAATGATGACATCTCTGGAACCGGTGCATCGTGCTGATTGGCCAGTGAGAAGCCTTGTCATATCTTGCCTGATCTTCAACAGCAGCAGCCAGTAGAGATCTCCTTCCGTGGCTCAGTGGTTTCGGGCTAAACTTTTGCATAAGAGACTGTGCCGCTATCCGTGAGAAGGTGAGCAGGTCGATGGTTCCTCCCATAACGTATTTTTTAAAAGAAATGGCTGTTTACGAGTGCACTGTTGAGAGACCATGCAAAGATGGGCCCCCACCACCTCTTAGACCTGATGGAGATATGGTATCTTGAAAACTGTAGGTCGTGAAGGTCAACACCACCACCACCTCTTAGACCTGATGGAGATATGGTATCTTGAAACCTGTAGGTCGTGAAGGTCAACACCACCACCACCTCTTAGACCTGATGGAGATATGGTATCTTGAAAACTGTAGGTCGTGAAGGTGAACACCACCCATGTGCTCATTGTATCAGTTAATGCATTTTGGTTGTGGGACTTAGTCAAAGGCACGTCTCTCCTTGTTCCATCTCTTGACAGAGGTCTCACTGTATTTCTCCTCCATGTTGGTTGCCACTGTGTGACGACCCTCCCACTCTGTCTGCCGTATTCTTCTCTTTGCTCTTGTTTTCCTTATTAGGATGCCGGTGGGCGGAGCCGGGAGGGTCATCAGTGACATGGGACACACCTGGGCCCGGGTGTGTCCCAGGATAAATACACCACACACCTGGGCCCGGGTGTGTCCCAGGATAAATACACCACTTCCCCATTCATGGAGGAGACTCTCTCCATGCAGACACCTGGGCCCGGTGTGTCCCAGGATAAATGTTTCCCCATTCATGGAGGAGACTTTCCATGTTTGTTTGCTAAGGCACCTTTCAACACCCCCATTATCAGGATTTATGCAAAACACTGACTTACCTACTGATTACACACAACATTGTTAATTGTAGACTTTGCAGACACACCTTATTTAATAAATACATCTTTCACAGACTACACAAAGATTCCTTGATGTCCTTGTCTCCACTTGTTGCTCCCAGTTAACCACCTCTACTGACAACTTTGGCCGTTTGTGACAACTGTGACAATGTTATTGTCTTTCCAACGGGACCAGCAACTTGTCTTCTTGGGTCAGAACCTCAGAGGTTCATGGGAGAACTCATGAAGTCCTTCTGTGGCAATGGGACAGAAACAGACAATTTTGCCTCGTAAATCCAGAGCTCCATATCCTCTTTTGTGTCATTTCATCGAGGAGTGCAAGCCTGAAGAGGTTTGTCATGAAGGAACTTAAAATGGAGGAAAATATAGAGACAACCTGGCCTTTTGTTTGGAACTCAATTCCCCCTTGCAACCTTGAGGTGGCTGAGATTGGTCTGCAAGACCGACAACTACTGAACACTGGGTCCCTGACCCAAACTCCCAGTCTCAGGGAGGAGAGTGTGGGATCCACCATAAATAGCTTCCATGTTTTAGATATCATGTGACCACTGGGTGAGGAAAGGCTCCATTGACCACTGATACTGACTCCATGTGACCACTGGGTGAGACAAGGCTGTGACCATGTTATGCTCCTATGTCTTTCACTGGGTAGACAGGCTCCATGTGACCACTGGGTGAGACAAATCCAGGTGACCACTGGGTGAGAAAGCAAATGTAACTCGTCATGAAACTGGGTTGAGACAAGGCTCAAACAGACTCATTGACCACTGAAATCAAGAGCTCCATATCCTCTTGTGTCATTTCATCGAGGAGTGCAAGGCTCCATGTGACCACTGGGTCAGAAGGAGGCTCAATGTAAGTTGGTGACCACTGGGTCTTGAGACAAGGCTCCATGTGACCACTGGGTGAGACAAGACTCCATGTGATACCACTGGGTGAGACAAGGCTCCATGTAATACATGTGACCACTGGGTGAGACAAGGCTCCATGTAATACATGTGACCACTGGGTGAGGCAAGGCTCCATGTGACCACTGGGTGAGACAAGGCTCCATGTGACCACTGGGTGAGACAAGGCTCCATGTAAAATACCCACTGGGTGAGACAAGGCTCCATGTAACCACTGGGTGAGACAAGGCTCCATGTGACCACTGGGTGAGAAGGCTCCAGCTAATACATGTGACCACTGGGTGAGACAAGGCTCCATGTAAACATGTGACCACTGGGTGAGACAAGGCTCCATGTAACCACTGGGATGGCTCCATGTAACCACTGGGTGAGACAAGGCTCCATGACCACTGGGTGAGACAAGGCTCCATGTAACCACTGGGTGAGACAAGGCTCCATGTGACCACTGGGTGAGACAAGGCTCCATGTGACCACTGGGTGAGACAAGGCTCCATGTGACCACTGGGTGAGACAAGGCTCCATGTAACCACTGTGACCACTGGGTGAGGCAAGGCTCCATGTGACCACTGGGTGAGACAAGGCTCCATGTAATCATGTGACCACTGGGTGAGACAAGGCTCCATGTGACCACTGGGTGAGACAAGGCTCCATGTGACCACTGGGTGAGACAAGGCTCCATGTGACCACTGGGTGAGACAAGGCTCCATGTAACCACTGGGTGAGAAGGCTCCATTAACATGTGACACTGGGTGAGAAAGGCTCCATGTGACCACTGGGTGAGGCAAGGCTCCATGTGACCACTGGGTGAGACAAGGCTCCATGTGACCACTGGGTGAGACAAGGCTCCATGTTAGGACCACTGGGTGAGACAAGGCTCCATGTAATACATGTGACCACTGGGTGAGACAAGGCTCCATGTAATACATGTGACCACTGGGTGAGACAAGGCTCCATGTGACCACTGGGTGAGACAAGGCTCCATGTGACCACTGGGTGAGACAAGGCTCCATGTACCATGGGTGAGACAAGGCTCCATGTAACCACTGGGTGAGACAAGGCTCATGTGACCACTGGGTGAGACAAGGCTCCATGTAATACATGTGACCACTGGGTGAGACAAGGCTCCATGTGACCACTGGGTGAGACAAGGCTCCATGTAACCACTGGGTGAGGCAAGGCTCCTCCATGTGACCACTGGGTGAGACAAGGCTCCATGTGACCACTGGGTGAGACCTCCATGTGACCACTGGGTGAGACAAGGCTCCATGTGACCACTGGGTGAGGACAAGGCTCCATGTAACCACTGGGTGAGACAAGGCTCCATGTGACCACTGGGTGAGGCAAGGCTGCATGTGACCACTGGGTGAGGCAAGGCTCCATGTAACCACTGGGTGAGACAAGGCTCCATGTCCACTTTCCAAGGCTGTGACCACTGGGTGAGAAAGGCTCCATGTGACCACTGGGTGAGGCAAGGCTCCATGTAATACACCACTGGGTGAGACAAGGCTCCATGTGAGAATCATGTGACTGGGTGAGACAAGGCTCCATGTGACCACTGGGTGAGACAAGGCTCCATGTAATACATGTGACCACTGGGTGAGACAAGGCTCCATGTAATACATGTGACCACTGGGTGAGACAAGGCTCCATGTGACCACTGGGTGAGGCAAGGCTCCATGTAACCACTGGGTGAGACAAGGCTCCATGTGACCACTGGGTGAGGCAAGGCTCCATGTGACCACTGGGTGAGACAAGGCTCCATGTGACCACTGGGTGAGGCAAGGCTCCATGTGACCACTGGGTGAGACAAGGCTCCATGTGACCACTGGGTGAGACAAGGCTCCATGTTGACCACTGGGTGAGACAAGGCTCCATGTGACCACTGGGTGAGACAAGGCTTGTACCACTGTGACCACTGGGTGAGGCAAGGCTCCATGTAACCACTGGGTGAGACAAGGCTCCATGTGACCACTGGGTGAACAAGGCTCCATGTGACCACTGGGTGAGGCAAGGCTCCATGTGACCACTGGGTGAGGCAAGGCTCCATGTGACCACTGGGTGAGGCAAGGCTCCATGTAATATGTGACCACTGGGTGAGGCAAGGCTCCATGTGACCACTGGGTGAGACAAGGCTCCATGTAACATGTGACACTGGGTGAGGTCATCCATGTGACCACTGGGTGAGGCAAGGCTCCATGTGACCACTGGGTGAGGCAAGGCTCCATGTGACCACTGGGTGAGACAAGGCTCCATGTGACCACTGGGTGAGACAAGGCTCCATGTAACCACTGGGTGAGACAAGGCTCCATGTGACCACTGGGTGAGACAAGGCTCCATGTAACCCACTGGGTGAGACAAGGCTCCATGTGACCACTGGGTGAGACAAGGCTCCATGTAATACATGTGACCACTGGGTGAGACAAGGCTCCATGTACCACTGGGTGAGACAAGGCTCCATGTGACAGCTGTGACCACTGGGTGAGACAAGGCTCCATGTGACCACTGGGTGAGACAAGGCTCCATGTAACCACTGGGTGAGACAAGGCTCCATGTGACCACTGGGTGAGACAAGGCTCCATGTACCACTGGGTGAGACAAGGCTCCATGTGACCACTGGGTGAGACAAGGCTCCATGTAACCACTGGGTGAGACAAGGCTCCATGTGACCACTGGGTGAGGCAAGGCTCCATGTGACCACTGGGTGAGACAAGGCTCCATGTAACCACTGGGTGAGACAAGGCTCCATGTAATACATGTGATCACTGGGTGAGGCAAGGCTCCATAGCTTGTAACCAAAACAGATTGGTTCAGCTGTAATGAATTGCTTACATCCATGTCGGCCATAGTATCAGATCATGCTCTCATCCACTGACAGCCATTCCTGAAATGGCGTGACTTTGTATGACTGATTGAGCTCGTGTTGATCTTTGT
The DNA here is from genome assembly GCF_018296145.1 of Oncorhynchus tshawytscha. Lineage (NCBI taxonomy): Eukaryota > Metazoa > Chordata > Actinopteri > Salmoniformes > Salmonidae > Oncorhynchus > Oncorhynchus tshawytscha. The sequence continues at coordinate 8,504 of NW_024607721.1, read as the reverse complement.
GTTGTCAACCACATAAACTGAGGCCATTATTTAATCAAAGCGATTCATCCGCATTGCATCTGAAATGCTTTCTTTGTGTACATCACTGTCAAGTGCCCAGTACATGTGTCATCTTGAAACAGAGCTGTACCCAGATGTGGATCCCATAGAAGGTAAGGAGCTCATCCATACTCAGATACAGTTGCTTGTCCTTGGTCTGGGTGGAGTAGAGACATTTCAATGGTGATCTCTCTTAGGGTGGGTGGATACATTAGTAGGAAAACATCCATTGGGTTGAGGGCAGCTTTGTTTTACACATTCTGCAGCATTGGGGCTGTATACTATGTGTTCTGGAATCACAGCATTGGGGCTGTATACTATGTGTTCTGGAATCACAGCATTGGGGCTGTATACTATGTGTTCTGGAATCACAGCATTGGGGCTGTATACTATGTGTTCTGGAATCACAGCATTGGGGCTGTATACTATGTGTTCTGGAATCACAGCATTGGGGCTGTATACTATGTGTTCTGGAATCACAGCATTGGGGCTCTATGTGTTCATGGAATCACAGCATTGGGGCTGTATACTATGTGTTCTGGAATCACAGCATTGGGGCTGTATACTATGTGTTCTGGAATCACAGCATTGGGGCTGTCACTATGTGTTCTGGAATCACAGCATTGTATACTATGTGGTTGTGATACTAAGTGTTCTGGAATCACAGCATTGGGGCTGTATACTATGGGTGTATACTATGTGTTCTGGAATCACAGCATTGGGGCTGTATACTATGTGTTCTGGAACCACAGCATTGGCAAGGCTCCTTTATGTTTCTGAATCACTGGGTGAGCATTTTATGTGTTCTGACCACTTGGTGTAGGCCCTTAGGCTCCATGTGACCACTGGGTGAGGCCCTTGGCTCTTCATGGACCACTGGGTGAGACAGGCTCCTTGACTGGACCCCTGGTGAGTGAGGCAAGGCTCTTCTGATGTGACCACTGGGTGAGACAGAGGCCCATGTAGCTCTGGGTGAGACAAGGACCCCATGGCCACTGGGTGAGAGGCCCTTAGCTCTTCTGACTGGACCCTCTTGTGTAGAGGCCCTGGGTGAGCAAGGCTCCATGTGACCACTGGTGAGTGAGGCAAGCTCCATGGACCCTCTGGGTGAGGCAGAGGCCCTTAACTCTTCTGACTGGACCCTCTGGGTGAGGCCCTTAGGCTCCATGTGACCACTGGGTGAGTAGAAGGCCCTTAGCTCTTCTGACTGGACCCTCTGGTGAGTAGAGGCCCTTAGGCTCTTCATGACTGGACCACTGGTGAGTGAGGCCCTTAGCTCTTCTGATGGACCCACTGGGTGAGAGAAGGCTCCATGTAACTTCTGACTGGACCCTCTGGTGAGTAGAGGCCCATGCTCTTCTGACTGACCACTGGGTGAGTAAGGCCCTTAGCTCTTCTGACTGGACCCTCTGGTGAGTAGAGGCCCTTGCTCTTCTGATTGGACCACTGGGAGTAGAGGCCCTTAGCTCTTCTGATGGACCCTGGTGGATGGTAGAGCGGGGGGTGAGGGGTAGGTCATCATCACTGATAACATTGTTCCTGTCATGATCTGTTTGTGATAGGTTCAGCATATACATTCAACAGCCTGGCTGGCAAATGGCCTGTCTCCCCCTCATAGTCCATATCTGACCCATCGCCATCACAATCACGGAGGACAGCATCTTTCTCATTTTGAGGGATAACTGCAATGTTGCCTTGTCTGGGCCGTCACCTAGATCCAATGTGTATCAGTATGTGTAGATCTATGTCTGTGTATCATTATGTGTATCATAACTAACTATGTGTATCAGTATGTGTATCAGTATGTGTAGAACTATGTACGTGTATCAGTATGTGTATCAGTATGTGTATCAGTATGTGTATCAGTATGTGTATCAGTATGTGTATCAGTATGTGTAGAACTATGTACGTGTATCAGTATGTGTAGAACTATGTATGTGTATCAGTATGTGTATCAGTATGTGTATCAGTATGTGTATCACTATGTGTATGTATGTATCAGTATGTGTATCAGTATGTGTATCTATGTGTATCATGTATGTGTATCAGTATGTGTAGAACTATGTATGTGTATCAGTATGTGTAGAACTATGTATGTGTATCAGTATGTGTATCTATGTATGTGTATCAGTATGTGTAGATGTGTAGAGTATGTGTGTATCAGTATGTGTATCAGTATGTGTAGAACTATGTATGTGTATCAGTATGTGTATCAGTATGTGTACAGTATGTGTATCAGTATGTGTAGAACTATGTATGTGTATCAGTATGTGTAGAACTATGTATGTGAACTATGTATGTGTATCAGTATGTGTAGTAACTATGTATGTGTATCAGTATGTGTATCACTATGTATGTGTATCAGTATGTGTAGAACTATGTATCAGTGTGTATCAGTATGTGTATCAGTATGTGTATCAACTATGTGTATCAGTATGTGTATCAGTATGTGTATCAGTATGTGTATCAGTATGTGTAGAACTATGTATGTGTATCATGTATGTGTATCAGTATGTGTAGAACTATGTATGTGTATCAGTATGTGTATCAGTATGTGTGTGTATCAGTATGTATGTAGAACTATGTATCAGTATGTGTATCAACTATGTGTGTATCAGTATGTGTATGTGAACTATGTATGTGTATCAGTATGTGTAGAACTATGTATGTGTATCAGTATGTGTATCAGTATGTGTATAACTATGTATGTGTATCAGTATGTGTAGAACTATGTATGTGTATCAGTATGTGTAGAACTATGTATGTGTATCAGTATGTGTATCAGTATGTGTATCAGTATGTGTATCAGTATGTGTATCAGTATGTGTAGAACTATGTATGTGTATCAGTATGTGTAGAACTATGTATGTGTATCAGTATGTGTATCAGTATGTGTAGAACTATGTATGTGTATCAGTATGTGTATCAGTATGTGTAGAACTATGTATGTGTATCAGTATGTGTAGAACTATGTATGTGTATCAGTATGTGTATCAGTATGTGTAGAACTATGTATGTGTATCAGTATGTGTATCAGTATGTGTAGAACTATGTATGTGTATCAGTATGTGTATCAGTATGTGTATAACTATGTATGTGTATCAGTATGTGTATCAGTATGTGTATAACTATGTATGTGTATCAGTATGTGTATCAGTATGTGTAGAACTATGTATGTGTATCAGTATGTGTATAACTATGTATGTGTATCAGTATGTGTATAACTATGTATGTGTATCAGTATGTGTAGAACTATGTATGTGTATCAGTATGTGTAGAACTATGTATGTGTATCAGTATGTGTATAACTATGTATGTGTATCAGTATGTGTATAACTATGTATGTGTATCAGTATGTGTATAACTATGTATGTGTATCAGTATGTGTATAACTATGTATGTGTATCAGTATGTGTATCAGTATGTGTAGAACTATGTATGTGTATCAGTATGTGTATCAGTATGTGTAGAACTATGTATGTGTATCAGTATGTGTATCAGTATGTGTAGAACTATGTATGTGTATCAGTATGTGTAGAACTATGTATGTGTATCAGTATGTGTAGAACTATGTATGTGTATCAGTATGTGTATAACTATGTATGTGTATCAGTATGTGTATAACTATGTATGTGTATCAGTATGTGTATCAGTATGTGTATCAGTATGTGTATAACTATGTATGTGTATCAGTATGTGTATCAGTATGTGTATCAGTATGTGTATAACTATGTATGTGTATCAGTATGTGTATAACTATGTGTATCAGTATGTGTATAACTATGTATGTGTATCAGTATGTGTAGAACTATGTATGTGTATCAGTATGTGTAGAACTATGTATGTGTATCAGTATGTGTATCAGTGTGTGTATCAGTATGTGTAGAACTATGTATGTGTATCAGTATGTGTATCAGTATGTGTATAACTATGTATGTGTATCAGTATGTGTATAACTATGTATGTGTATCAGTATGTGTATCAGTATGTGTAGAACTATGTATGTGTATCAGTATGTGTATAACTATGAATGTGTATCAGTATGTGTATATGTATGTGTATCAGTATGTATGTGTAACTATGTATGTGTATCAGTATGTGTAGAACTATGTATGTGTATCAGTATGTGTATAACTATGTATGTGTATCAGTATGTGTATCACTATGTATGTGTATCAGTATGTGTATCAATATGTATGTGTATCAGTATGTGTAGAACTAGTATGTGTGTGTATCAGTATGTGTAGAACTATGTATGTGTATCAGTATGTGTATCTATGTATGTGTATCAGTATGTGTATCTATGTATGTGTATCAGTATGTGTATCAGTATGTGTATCAACTATGTATGTGTATCAGTATGTGTAGAACTATGTATGTGTATCAGTATGTGTAGAACTATGTATGTGTATCAGTATGTGTAGAACTATGTATGTGTATCAGTATGTGTAGAACTATGTATCAGTATGTGTATCAGTATGTGTAGAACTATGTATGTGTATCAGTATGTGTAGAACTATGTATGTGTATCAGTATGTGTATCAGAACTATGTCTGTGTATCAGTATGTGTAGAACTATGTAGAACTATGTGTATCAGTATGTGTAGAACTATGTATGTGTATCAGTATGTGTATCAGTAACTATGTATGTGTATCAGTATGTGTAGAACTATGTATGTGTATCAGTATGTATATCAGTATGTGTAGAACTATGTATGTGTATCAGTATGTGTATCTATGTATGTGTATCAGTATGTGTAGAACTATGTATGTGTATCAGTATGTGTATAACTATGTATGTGTATCAGTATGTGTATAACTATGTATGTGTATCAGTATGTGTATCAGTATGTGTATCAGTATGTGTAGAACTATGTATGTGTATCAGTATGTGTATCAGTATGTGTAGAACTATGTATGTGTATCAGTATGTGTATAACTATGTATGTGTATCAGTATGTATATCAGTATGTGTATCAGTATGTGTAGAACTATGTATGTGTATCAGTATGTGTATCTATGTATGTGTGTATCAGTGTATGTGTATCAGTATGTGTAGAACTATGTATGTGTATCAGTATGTGTAGAACTATGTATGTATCAGTATGTGTATCAGTATGTGTAGAACTATGTATGTGTATCAGTATGTGTAGAACTATGTATGTGTATCAGTATGTGTATCACTATGTATCAGTGTGTATCAGTATGTGTATCAACTATGTATGTGTATCAGTATGTGTATCAGTATGTGTAAACTATGTATGTGTATCAGTATGTGTATCAGTATGTGTATATGTATGTGTATCAGTATGTGTATCTATGTATGTGTATCAGTATGTGTATCAGTATGTGTATCAGTATGTGTATCAGTATGTGTATCAGTATGTGTATCTATATGTGTATAACTATGTGTGTATCAGTATGTGTATCTATGTATGTGTATCAGTATGTGTATCTATGTATGTGTATCAGTATGTGTATAACTATGTATGTGTATCAGTATGTGTATCATGTATGTGTATCAGTATGTGTATAACTAGAGTATGTGTATCAGTATGTGTATCAGTATGTGTAGAACTATGTATGTGTATCAGTATGTGTATCAGTATGTGTATCAGTATGTGTATCAGTATGTGTATCAGTATGTGTAGAACTATGTATGTGTATCAGTATGTGTATAACTATGTATGTGTATCAGTATGTGTATCAGTATGTGTATCAGTATGTGTAGAACTATGTATGTGTATCAGTATGTGTATAACTATGTATGTGTATCAGTATGTGTATAACTATGTGTATGTGTATCAGTATGTGTAGAACTATGTATGTGTATCAGTATGTGTAGAACTATGTATGTGTATCAGTATGTGTAGAACTATGTATGTGTATCAGTATGTGTAGAACTATGTATGTGTATCAGTATGTGTATAACTATGTATGTGTATCAGTATGTGTAGAACTATGTATGTGTATCAGTATGTGTATCAGTATGTGTAGAACTATGTATGTGTATCAGTATGTGTAGAACTATGTATGTGTATCAGTATGTGTAGAACTATGTATGTGTATCAGTATGTGTATCAGTATGTGTAGAACTATGTATGTGTATCAGTATGTGTATAACTATGTATGTGTATCAGTATGTGTAGAACTATGTATGTGTATCAGTATGTGTAGAACTATGTATGTGTATCAGTATGTGTATAACTATGTATGTGTATCAGTATGTGTAGAACTATGTATGTGTATCAGTATGTGTATAACTATGTATGTGTATCAGTATGTGTATAACTATGTATGTGTATCAGTATGTGTATCAGTATGTGTAGAACTATGTATGTGTATCAGTATGTGTAGAACTATGTATGTGTATCAGTATGTGTAGAACTATGTATGTGTATCAGTATGTGTAGAACTATGTATGTGTATCAGTATGTGTAGAACTATGTATGTGTATCAGTATGTGTAGAACTATGTATGTGTATCAGTATGTGTATCAGTATGTGTAGAACTATGTATGTGTATCAGTATGTGTAGAACTATGTATGTGTATCAGTATGTGTAGAACTATGTATGTGTATCAGTATGTGTAGAACTATGTATGTGTATCAGTATGTGTAGAACTATGTATGTGTATCAGTATGTGTAGAACTATGTATGTGTATCAGTATGTGTAGAACTATGTATGTGTATCAGTATGTGTATAACTATGTATGTGTATCAGTATGTGTAGAACTATGTATGTGTATCAGTATGTGTAGAACTATGTATATCAGTATGTGTAGAACTATGTCTGTGTATCAGTATGTGTATAACTATGTCTGTGTATCAGTATGTGTATAACTATGTATGTGTATCAGTATGTGTAGAACTATGTATCAGTGTGTATCAGTATGTGTATAGAACTATGTATGTGTATCAGTATGTGTATAACTATGTATGTGTATCAGTATGTGTAGAACTATGTATGTGTATCAGTATGTGTAGAACTATGTATGTGTATCAGTATGTGTAGAACTATGTGTAGTATCAGTATGTGTAGAACTATGTATGTGTATCAGTATGTGTAGAACTATGTATGTGTATCAGTATGTGTAGAACTATGTATGTGTATCAGTATGTGTAGAACTATGTATGTGTATCAGTATGTGTATAACTATGTGTATCAGTATGTGTAGAACTATGTATGTGTATCAGTATGTGTAGAACTATGTATGTGTATCAGTATGTGTATAACTATGTATGTGTATCAGTATGTGTAGAACTATGTATGTGTATCAGTATGTGTAGAACTATGTATGTGTATCAGTATGTGTAGAACTATGTATGTGTATCAGTATGTGTAGAACTATGTATGTGTATCAGTATGTGTATCAGTATGTGTATAACTATGTATGTGTATCAGTATGTGTATCAGTATGTGTAGAACTATGTATGTGTATCAGTATGTGTAGAACTATGTCTGTGTATCAGTATGTGTATAACTATGTATGTGTATCAGTATGTGTATCAGTATGTGTAGAACTATGTATGTGTATCAGTATGTGTATCAGTATGTGTATAACTATGTATGTGTATCAGTATGTGTAGAACTATGTATGTGTATCAGTATGTGTAGAACTATGTATGTGTATCAGTATGTGTATCAGTATGTGTATCAGTATGTGTAGAACTATGTATGTGTATAACTATGAATGTGTATCAGTATGTGTAGAACTATGTAAGTGTATCAGTATGTGTAGAACTATGTATGTGTATCAGTATGTGTAGAACTATGTATGTGTATCAGTATGTGTATCAGTATGTGTATAACTATGTATGTGTATCAGTATGTGTAGAACTATGTATGTGTATCAGTATGTGTAGAACTATGTATGTGTATCAGTATGTGTAGAACTATGTATGTGTATCAGTATGTATGTGTATCAGTATGTGTATCAGTATGTGTAGAACTATGTCTGTGTATCAGTATGTGTAGAACTATGTATGTGTATCAGTATGTGTAGAACTATGTATGTGTATCAGTATGTGTATCAGTATGTGTAGAACTATGTATGTGTATCAGTATGTGTAGAACTATGTATGTGTATCAGTATGTGTATCAGTATGTGTAGAACTATGTATGTGTATCAGTATGTGTATAACTATGTATGTGTATCAGTATGTGTATCAGTATGTGTAGAACTATGAATGTGTATCAGTATGTGTATCAGTATGTGTAGAACTATGTATGTGTATCAGTATGTGTAGAACTATGTCTGTGTATCAGTATGTGTAGAACTATGTATGTGTATCAGTATGTGTAGAACTATGTATGTGTATCAGTATGTGTAGAACTATGTATGTGTATCAGTATGTGTAGAACTATGTCTGTGTATCAGTATGTGTTTAACTAGAGGCACTGTGTATCAGTATGTGTATAACTAGAGGCACTGTGTATCAGTATGTGTATCAGTATGTGTATC
>NW_024607720.1:10000-34869 GCF_018296145.1 Oncorhynchus tshawytscha | reverse complement strand
CCACCACGGTGTAGAGATACACCACCACAGCCAGTAGTCCTACTGTCAGAACCAGCTGGGAGGGGGAGGGGGCGAGAGGGGGAGGGGGCGAGAGAGAGAGAGAGAGGTCGTTATTAGTGAAGAAGTTGAAAGCGACCATGGAAATATATTATTTTCATTCTAATACAATTGCTCAAAGACAAATATTTTGTTTAACAAGTAATACTTTTTCTTCTCAAAATAGTAGGGGTCAAAATGATTGTCACCCCTGTTTTCAATACCTTACGAGGATGACAACACTGAGCCTTATGTTGTTGAACACATTGGGAGGGTATTAGACCATTCCTCCAGACAGAAACACATTGGGAGGGGTATTAGACCATTCCTCCAGACAGAAACACATTGGGAGGGGTATTAGACCATTCCTCCAGACAGAAACACATTGGGAGGGGTATTAGACCATTCCTCCAGACAGAAACACATTGGGAGGGGTATTAGACCATTCCTCCAGACAGAAACACATTGGGAGGGGTATTAGACCATTCCTCCAGACAGAAACACATTGGGAGGGGTATTAGACCATTCCTCCAGACAGAAACACATTGGGAGGGGTATTAGACCATTCCTCCAGACAGAAACACATTGGGAGGGGTATTAGACCATTCCTCCAGACAGAAACACATTGGGAGGGGTATTAGACCATTCCTCCAGACAGAAACACATTGGGAGGGGTATTAGACCATTCCTCCAGACAGAAACACATTGGGAGGGGTATTAGACCATTCCTCCAGACAGAAACACATTGGGAGGGGTATTAGACCATTCCTCCAGACAGAAACACATTGGGAGGGGTATTAGACCATTCCTCCAGACAGAAACACATTGGGAGGGGTATTAGACCATTCCTCCAGACAGAAACACATTGGGAGGGGTATTAGACCATTCCTCCAGACAGAAACACATTGGGAGGGGTATTAGACCATTCCTCCAGACAGAAACACATTGGGAGGGGTATTAGACCATTCCTCCATACAGAAACGCATTGCATTTATATCTGCAGGCATCCAATTATCCAACTAACGCCTGGATAATTATTAGTAAATGGTGAATAATGATGAGTGAGAAAGTTGTAGAGGCATAAATATCATACCCCCCAAAAAACAATAACCTTCTTAATGGTAATGGTGAGAGGTTAGCATGTCTTGGGGTATGATATAAAATGCTAACCTTCTTAATGGTAATGGTGAGAGGTTAGCCTGTTTTAATGCTAACCTCCTTAATGGTGATGGTGAGAGGTTAGCATGTTTTAATGCTAACCTTCTGGTAACGGTGAGAGGTTAGCCTGTTTTAATGCTAACCTTCTGGTAATGGTGAGAGGTTAGCCTGTTTTAATGCTAACCTTCTGGTAACGGTGGGAGATTAGCCTGTTTTAATGCTAACCTTCTGGTAACGGTGAGAGGTTAGCCTGTTTTAATGCTAACCTTCTGGTAACGGTGGGAGATTAGCCTGTTTTAATGCTAACCTTCTGGTAACGGTGAGAGGTTAGCCTGTTTTAATGCTAACCTCCTTAATGGTGACGGTGAGAGGTTAGCCTGTTTTAATGCTAACCTCCTTAATGGTAACGGTGAGAGGTTAGCCTGTTTTAATGCTAACCTCCTTAATGGTGACAGTGAGAGGTTAGCCTGTTTTAATGCTAACCTCCTTAATGGTAACGGTGAGAGGTTAGCCTGTTTTAATGCTAAACTCCTTAATGGTAACGGTGAGAGGTTAGCCTGTTTTAATGCTAACCTCCTTAATGGTAACGGTGAGAGGTTAGCCTGTTTTAATGCTAACCTCCTTAATGGTAACGGTGAGAGGTTAGCCTGTTTTAGGGGTATGATATAGTGATAAAGCCCAGACACAGTGATAAAGCCCAGACACAGTGATAAAGCCCAGACACAGTGATAAAGCCCAGACACAGTGATAAAGCCCAGAGCAGAGACAGTGATAAAGCCCAGACCAGAGACAGTGATAAAGCCCAGACCAGACACAGTGATAAAGCCCAGACACAGTGATAAAGCCCAGACACAGTGATAAAGCCCAGATACAGTGATAAAGCCCAGATACAGTGATAAAGCCCAGACACAGTGATAAAGCCCAGACACAGTGATAAAGACCAGATACAGTGATAAAACCCAGACACAGTGATAAAACCCAGACACAGTGATAAAGCCCAGACACAGTGATAAAGTCCAGACACAGTGATGAAGCCCAGACACAGTCATAAAGTCCAGACACAGTGATGAAGCCCAGACACAGTGATGAAGCCCAGACACAGTGATGAAGCCCAGACACAGTGATGAAGCCCAGACACAGTGATGAAGCCCAGACACAGTGATGAAGCCCAGACACAGTGATAAAGCCCAGACACAGTGATAAAGCCCAGACACAGTGATGAAGCCCAGACACAGTGATAAAGTCCAGACACAGTGATAAAGCCCAGACACAGTGATAAAGCCCAGACACAGTGATAAAGCCCAGACACAGTGATAAAGCCCAGAGCAGACACAGTGATAAAGCCCAGACACAGTGATAAAGCCCAGAGCAGACACAGTGATAAAGCCCAGACACAGTGATAAAGCCCAGAGCAGACACAGTGATAAAGCCCAGACACAGTGATAAAGCCCAGACACAGTGATAAAGCCCAGAGCAGAGACAGTGATAAAGCCCAGACCAGAGACAGTGATAAAGCCCAGACCAGACACAGTGATAAAGCCCAGACACAGTGATAAAGCCCAGACACAGTGATAAAGCCCAGATACAGTGATAAAGCCCAGATACAGTGATAAAGCCCAGACACAGTGATAAAGCCCAGACACAGTGATAAAGACCAGAGCAGACACAGTGATAAAGCCCAGATACAGTGATAAAGCCCAGACACAGTGATAAAGTCCAGACACAGTAGCCCAGACACAGTGATAAAGCCCAGACACAGTGATAAAGCCCAGAGCAGACACAGTGATAAAGCCCAGACACAGTGATAAAGCCCAGAGCAGACACAGTGATAAAGCCCAGACACAGTGATAAAGCCCAGATACAGTGATAAAGCCCAGACACAGTGATAAAGCCCAGACACAGTGATAAAGCCCAGACACAGTGATAAAGCCCAGACACAGTGATAAAGCCCAGACACAGTGATAAAGCCCAGACACAGTGATAAAGCCCAGACACAGTGATAAAACCCAGACACAGTGATAAAACCCAGACACAGTGATAAAGCCCAGACACAGTGATAAAGCCCAGACACAGTGATAAAGCCCAGAGCAGACACCAGTACCTGTTTGCCGTTGTGCGTGACAGAAGACAGAATGGTGCGGAGGGTCTTGAAGCCCATGGCGATGTCCAGGAGATGAGCAGCGAAGAAGAAGTTGTTGTAGTGACCCAGGATGGACATGGTCATATACCAAGCCAGGTACAGGAACGACTGCAGGGGTCAGGTAGAAGAAGAAGACGAAGAAGACGAAGAAGAGTTAGAAATAATGTCTGCTAAATGGCATATAAAATGTATAATTGTATATTAAATAAAAAGTTGAAGTTACTTAGCAGGATGAAATAAGTCTTTATTTACATTGTCTGTGAAGACGACTCCTAGTTTCCAGATCTGGTACTTGACATCAACAGAGTTTAATCTGTAACAGACCAGGGGAGACAAGAGAGAACACAACATCAACACGATTCATGTTGGGGTGTATTTGTCATCGATCAGGCCTGTTGCTGCCACCATCCTGTACAGTGATTGGTCATGTTGCTATCATCATGTACAGTGATTGGTCATGCTGCCACCATCCTGTACAGTGATTGGTCATGTTGCTATCATCATGTACAGTGATTGGTCATGCTGCCACCATCCTGTACAGTGATTGGTCATGTTGCCACCCTCCTGTACAGTGATTGGTCATGTTGCCACCATCCTGTACAGTGATTGGTCATGTTGCTATCATCCTGTACAGTGATTGGTCGTGTTGCTATCATCCTGTACAGTGATTGGTCATGTTGCTATCATCCTGTACAGTGATTGGTCGTGTTGCTATCATCCTGTACAGTGATTGGTCATGTTGCTATCATCCTGTACAGTGATTGGTCATGTTGCTATCATCCTGTACAGTGATTGGTCATGTTGCTATCATCCTGTACAGTGATTGGTCATGATGCCATCATCCTGTACAGTGATTGGTCATGTTGCCACCATCCTGTAGAGTGATTGGTCATGCTGCCACCATCCTGTACAGTGATTGGTCATGTTGCCACCATCCTGTACAGTGATTGGTCATTACAACCATCGTCCAACTGAAACACTTAAAACATTAGGAGAACAGCTTTCAAAACACCTCTCACTATATTGGCTTCAGAGGAAGCTTCCTCCATATGAACAACAGAGAGAGAACAAGATGCACATGCAGAAAGTGGAAGTAGAGGTTTCGTTCCCTCTAACGTAGAGTCCGCTTCCCCATCTATGAGCTTTAATGATCTCAGTTCAATGCGTGGGCTTAAAGGGTCCAACAGGCACAGTCAGGGACATCCTAAACAAATTGTATTGGGTCACATACACATATTTAGCAGATGTTATTGCTGGTGTAGCGAAATGCTCCCCACATCCCTTCACCCTCCATCCCTCCCCTCCCCTGTCATTTCTCCCCCATCACCACCAGCCCCTACCTGACTCTGTCTCCCCACCACCACCAGCCCCTACCTGACTCTGTCTCCCCATCACCACCAAAAGGCCCCCTACCTGACTCTGTCTCCCCACCACCAGCCCCCTACCTGACTCTGTCTACCCATCACCACCAGCCCCCTACCTGACTCTGTCTCCCCATCACCACCAGCCCCCTACCTGACCTGTCTCTTCCCCACCACCACCAGCCCCCTACCTGACTCTGTCTCCCCATCACCACCAGCCCCTACCTGACTCTGTCTCCCCACCACCACCAGCCCCCTACCTGACTCTGTCTCCCCACCACCACCAGCCCCTACCTGACTCTGTCTCCCCATCACCACCACCAGCCCCCTACCTGACTCTGTCTCCCCACCACCAGCCCCCTACCTGACTCTGTCTCCCCACCACCACCAGCCCCTACCTGACTCTGTCTCCCCATCACCACCACCAGCCCCCTACCTGACTCTGTCTCCCCACCACCACCAGCCCCCTACCTGACTCTGTCTCCCCACCACCAGCCCCTACCTGACTCTGTCTCCCCATCACCACCAGCCCCCTACCTCACTCTGTCTCCACATCACCAGCCCCCTACCTGACTCTGTCCACCCCCACACTCACACTGCGGCTAACGAGCTCTCCCCACGCCCAGACTCACACTGCGGCTAACGAGCTCTCCCCACCCCCAGACTCACACTGCGGCTAACGAGCTCTCCCCACCACCAGCCCCCTACCTGACTCTGTCTACCCATCACCACCAGCCCCCTACCTGACTCTGTCTCCCCATCACCACCAGCCCCTACCTGACTCTGTCTCCCCACCACCACCAGCCCCTACCTGACTCTGTCTCCCCATCACCACCAGCCCCCTACCTGACTCTGTCTCCCCACCACCACCAGCCCCTACCTGACTCTGTCTCCCCCCACCACCACCAGCCCCCTACCTGACTCTGTCTCCCCATCACCACCACCAGCCCCCTACCTGACTCTGTCTCCCCACCACCAGCCCCTACCTGACTCTGTCTCCCCACCACCACCAGCCCCCTACCTGACTCTGTCTCCCCATCACCACCACCAGCCCCCTACCTGACTCTGTCTCCCCACCACCACCAGCCCCTACCTGACTCTGTCTCCCCACCACCAGCCCCCTACCTGACTCTACTAAACTCCACATGTCTCCCCATCACCACCAGCCCCTACCTCACTCTGTCTCCACATCACCAGCCCCTACCTGACTCTGTCCACCCCCACACTCACACTGCGGCTAACGAGCTCTCCCCACGCCCAGACTCACACTGCGGCTAACGAGCTCTCCCCACCCCCAGACTCACACTGCGGCTAACGAGCTCTCCCCACCCCCAGACTCACACTGCGGCTAACGAGCTCTCCCCAACCCCAGACCCACACTGCGGCTAACGAGCTCTCCCCACCCCCAGACCCACACTGGGGCTAACGAGCTCTCCCCACCCCCAGACTCACACTGCGGCTAACGAGCTCTCCCCACCCCCAGACTCACACTGCGGCTAACGAGCTCTCCCCACCCTCAGACTCACACTGCGGCTAACGAGCTCTCCCCACCCCCAGACTCACACTGCGGCTAACGAGCTCTCCCCACCCCCAGACTCACACTGCGGCTAACGAGCTCTCCCCACCCCCAGACTCACACTGCGGCTAACGAGCTCTCCCCACCCTCAGACTCACACTGCGGCTAACGAGCTCTCCCCACCCTCAGACTCACACTGCGGCTAACGAGCTCTCCCCACCCCCAGACTCACACTGCGGCTAACGAGCTGTCTTTCTTGGGTTTCTTCTTCTCGTGGGCGTCACTGAAGTCCAGAGCAGCCTTGTCCATACCCAACAGCTCACTGATGCGGTCATGGCCGTAGAACTCTCCATACTTATCCATCACCTGCAGGGGAACCACACAGCTTTACTTCGAATATATTCTAAATAGGTTCTAAACTGGTTCTAAATTGGTTCTAAACTGGTTCTAAATATGTTGTAAACTGGTTCTAAATAGGTTCTAAACTGGTTCTAAATTGGTTCTAAACTGGTTCTCAATATGTTGTAAACTGGTTCTAAATTGGTTCTAAACTGGTTCTAAATTGGTTCTAAACTGGTTCTAAATTGGTTCTAAACTGGTTCTAAATTGGTTCTAAATTGGTTCTAAACTGGTTCTAAATTGGTTCTAAACTGGTTCTAAATATGTTGTAAACTGGTTCTAAATTGGTTCTAAACTGGTTCTCAATATGTTGTAAACTGGTTCTAAATTGGTTCTAAACTGGTTCTAAATTGGTTCTAAACTGGTTCTAAACTGGTTCTAAATTGGTTCTCAATATGTTGTAAACTGGTTCTAAATTGGTTCTAAACTGGTTCTAAATTGATTCTAAACTGGTTCTCAATATGTTGTAAACTGGTTCTAAATTGGTTCTAAACTGGTTCTAAATTGGTTCTAAATTGGTTCTAAATTGGTTCTAAACTGGTTCTAAATTGGTTCTAAACTGGTTCGAAACCGGTTCTAAACTGGTTCTAAATATGTTGTAAACTGGTTCTAAACAGGTTCTAAATATGTTGTAAACTGGTTCTAAACAGGTTATACACTGGTTCTAAATATGTTGTAAACTGGTTCTAAACAGGTCACTGATGTGGAGATAAATGTATATCACTGAGAGACTTCAGTGAATATGAATTCAGACCTACCTTCCTCTTCACAAATTTATCCCAGTAGTTGTTAGGAAACGATCTGAAAATCAAAACCAAAGTACATTACATTACTAATCCACATCCTCCAAACAATAACGATTATCCACATGCTCAGTTGATACAGAGTACATTACATTACTAATCCACATGGTCAGTCTATACAGAGTACATTACATTACTAATCCACATGGTCAGTCGATACAGAGTACATTACATTACTAATCCACATGGTCAGTCGATACAGAATACATTACATTACATTACTAATCCACATGCTCAGTCTATACAGAGTACATTACATTACTAATCCACATGCTCAGTCTATACAGAGTACATTACATTAATAATCCACATGGTCAGTCTATACATAGTACATTACATTACTAATCCGCATGGTCAGTCTATACAGAGTACATTACAATACATTACTAATCCACATGGTCATCCTATACAGAGTACATTACATTATTAATCCACATGCTCAGTCGATACAGAGTACATTACATTACATTACTAATCCACATGGTCAGTCTATACAGAGTACATTACATTACTAATCCACATGCTCAGTCAATACAGAGTACATTACATTACTAATCCACATGCTCAGTCTATACAGAGTACATTACATTACTAATCCACATGGTCAATCTATACAGAGTACATTACATTACTAATCCACATGGTCAGTCTATACAGAGTGCATTACATTACTAATCCACATGGTCAGTCTATACAGAGTATAATACATTACATTACTAAACCATATCCTCCAAACAAAAACGATTATCCACGTGGTCAGTCTATACAGACTACATTACATTACTAATCCACATGGTCAGTCTTTACAGAGTACATTACATTACTAATCCACATGGTCAGTCTATACAGAGTACATTACATTACTAATCCACGGTCAGTCTATACAGAGTACATTACATTACTAATCCACATGGTCAGTCTATACAGAGTACATTACATTACTAATCCACATGGTCAGTCGATACAGAGTACATTACATTACTAATCCACATGGTCAGTCTTTACAGAGTACATTACATTACTAATCCACGGTCAGTCTATACAGAGTACATTACATTACTAATCCACATGGTCAGTCTATACAGAGTACATTACATTACTAATCCACATGCTCAGTCTATACAGAGTACATTACATTACATTACTAATCCACATGGTCAGTCTATACAGAGTACATTACATTACTAATCCACATGCTCAGTCAATACAGAGTACATTACATTACTAATCCACATGCTCAGTCTATACAGAGTGCATTACATTACTAATCCACATGCTCAATCTATACAGAGTACATTACATTACTAATCCACATGCTCAGTCTATACAGAGTACATTACATTACTAATCCACATGGTCAGTCTATACAGAGTACATTACATTACTAATCCACATGGTCAGTCGATACAGAGTACATTACATTACATCAGTACATTACATTACATTACTAATCCACATGGTAAGTCGATACAGAGTACATTGGTCAGTCGATACAGAGTACATTACATAATTACAGAGTAATTACTAATCCACATGGTCAGTCGATACAGAGTACATTACATTACATTACTAATCCACATGCTCAGTCGATACAGAGAACATTACATTACTAATCCACATGGTCAGTCTATACAGAATACATTACATTACTAATCCACATGGTCAGTCTATACAGAGTACATTACATTACATTACTAATCCACATACTCAGTCTATACAGAGTACATTACATTACTAATCCACATGGTCAGTCTATACAGAGTATATTAAATTACATTACTAATCCACATGCTCAGTCTATACAGAGTACATTACATTACTAATCCACATGGTCAGTCTATACAGAGTACATTACATTACTAATCCACATGGTCAGTCGATACAGAGTACATTACATTACTAATCCACATCCTCCAAACAAAAACGATTATCCACATGGTCAGTCTATACAGAGTACATTACATTACTAATCCACATGCTCAGTCTATACAGAGTACATTACATTACTAATCCACATGGTCAGTCTATACAGAGTACATTACATTACTAATCCACATGCTCAGTCTATACAGAGTACATTACATTACTAATCCACATGGTCAGTCTATACAGAGTACATTACATTACTAATCCACATGGTCAGTCTATACAGAGTACATTACATTACTAATCCACATGGTCAGTCTATACAGAGTACATTACATTACTAATCCACATGGTCAGTCGATACAGAGTACATTACATTACTAATCCACATGGTCAGTCTTTACAGAGTACATTACATTACTAATCCACGGTCAGTCTATATAGAGTACATTACATTACTAATCCACATGGTCAGTCTATACAGAGTACATTACATTACTAATCCACATGCTCAGTCTATACAGAGTACATTACATTACATTACTAATCCACATGGTCAGTCTATACAGAGTACATTACATTACTAATCCACATGCTCAGTCGATACAGAGTACATTACATTACATTACTAATCCACATGCTCAGTCTATACAGTGCACATTACATTACTAATCCACATGCTCAGTCTATACAGAGTACATTACATTACTAATCCACATGGTCAGTCTATACAGAGTACATTACATTACTAATCCACATGGTCAGTCTATACAGAGTACATTACATTACTAATCCACATGGTCAGTCGATACAGAGTACATTACATTACATTACTAATCCACATGGTAAGTCGATACAGAGTACATTACATTACTAATCCACATGGTCAGTCTATACAGAGTACATTACATTACTAATCCACATGGTCAGTCGATACAGAGTACATTACATTACTAATCCACATGGTCAGTCTTTACAGAGTACATTACATTACTAATCCACGGTCAGTCTATACAGAGTACATTACATTACTAATCCACATGGTCAGTCTATACAGAGTACATTACATTACATTACTAATCCACATGCTCAGTCTATACAGAGTACATTACATTACTAATCCACATGGTCAGTCTATACAGAGTACATTACATTACTAATCCACATGGTCAGTCTATACAGAGTACATTACATTACTAATCCACATGGTCAGTCGATACAGAGTACATTACATTACATTACTAATCCACATGGTAAGTCGATACAGAGTACATTACATTACTAATCCACATGGTCAGTCTATACAGAGTACATTACATTACTAATCCACATGGTCAGTCGATAATCAGATGTACATTACATTACTAAATCCACATGGTCAGTCTTTACAGAGTACATTACATTACTAATCCACGGTCAGTCTATACAGAGTACATTACATTACTAATCCACATGGTCAGTCTATACAGAGTACATTACATTACATTACTAATCCACATACTCAGTCTATACAGAGTACATTACATTACTAATCCACATGGTCAGTCTATACAGAGTATATTAAATTACATTACTAATCCACATGCTCAGTCTATACAGAGTACATTACATTACATTACATTACTAATCCACATGCTCAGTCTATACAGTGCACATTACATTACTAATCCACATGCTCAGTCTATACAGAGTACATTACATTACTAATCCACATGGTCAGTCTATACAGAGTACATTACATTACTAATCCACATGGTCAGTCTATACAGAGTACATTACATTACTAATCCACATGGTCAGTCGATACAGAGTACATTACATTACATTACTAATCCACATGGTAAGTCGATACAGAGTACATTACTAATCCACATGGTCAGTCGATACAGAGTACATTACATTACATTACTAATCCACATGCTCAGTCGATACAGAGAACATTACATTACTAATCCACATGGTCAGTCTATACAGATTACCTTATATTACTAATCCACATGGTCAGTCTATACAGAGTACATTACATTACTAATCCACATGGTCAGTCGATACAGAGTACATTACTAATCCACATGGTCATAATACAGAGTACATTATATTACATTACTAATCCACATGGTCAGTCGATACAGAGTACATTACATTACTAATCCACATGGTCAGTCGATACAGAGTACATTACATTACTAATCCACATGGTCAGTCTATACAGAGTACATTACATTACTAATCCACATGGTCAGTCGATACAGAGTACATTACATGACTAATCCACATGGTTAGTCTATACAGAGTACATTACATTACATTACTAATCCACATGGTTAGTCTATACAGAGTACATTACATTACTAATCCACATGGTCAGTCTATACAGAGTACATTACATTACTAATCCACATGGTTAGTCTATACAGAGTACATTACATTACATTACTAATCCACACGGTTAGTCTATACAGAGTACATTACATTACTAATCCACATGGTCAGTCGATACAGAGTACATTACATTACTAATCCACATGGTTAGTCTATACAGAGTACATTACATTACATTACTAATCCACATGGTTAGTCGATACAGAGTATATTACATTACTAATCCACATGGTTAGTCTATACAGAGTACATTACATTACTAATCCACATGGTCAGTCGATACAGAGTACATTACATTACTAATCCACATGGTTAGTCTATACAGAGTACATTACATTACATTACTAATCCACATGGTTAGTCGATACAGAGTACATTACATTACTAATCCACATGGTTAGTCTATACAGAGTACATTACATTACATTACTAATCCACATGGTTAGTCTATACAGAGTATATTAAATTACATTACTAATCCACATGGTCAGTCTATACAGAGTACATTACATTACTAATCCACATGGTCAGTCTATACAGAGTACATTACATTACTAATCCACATGGTCAGTCTATACAGAGTACATTACATTACTAATCCACATGGTCAGTCTATACAGAGTACATTACATTACATTACTAATCCACATGGTTAGTCTATACAGAGTACATTACATTACTAATCCACATGGTCAGTCTATACAGAGTACATTACATTACTAATCCACATGGTCAGTCTATACAGAGTACATTACATTACTAATCCACATGGTCAGTCTATACAGAGTACATTACATTACTAATCCACATGGTCAGTCTATACAGAGTACATTACATTACATTACTAATCCACATGGTTAGTCTATACAGAGTACATTACATTACTAATCCACATGGTTAGTCTATACAGAGTACATTACATTACATTACTAATCCACATGGTTAGTCTATACAGAGTACATTATCCAGCGATGAAATGGATTAACGAAAATGGTTTGCCATATTCATTAATTTCTCTATATCATTAACATGCGATCCATAGGGTTGCAGAGTCAAAGCACCTCCACTGCGAGACGAGCGTGATCGTTAGGTTTGACATTTAAACATTTAGAGGACAATTAGCCCAGCCTGTGGCCTCTGTGGACCCGGACCCTGCTGTAATAGCTGGGTCCCAAACGGCACCCGTATACCCTACACAGAGCAGAGCTGGTCTACAGTAGTGCACTAGGTAGGGTATGTGGTGCCATTAGGGAGCATGTGATAATGAACGAAGCAGTAACTGAGCAGTGACAGTGGACGTACCCAGTGTTAATCACTAGTCTGTCCCACTGGCCTTTGATGTCATCCTCCGACGGCTGCTCTGTGATGTAGAGACCATCAAACTCCAGCCTCCTCGCCACCTCCTTCTCACGCTTGAAGATCACCAAAGGGACCTGGTGGGGAAACAGGCATGGAGGAAGATCAGAGAGGTGGAGAACTCCACCTTGAGGCAGTAGGAGCCCACCTTGTGGCAGTAGTAGCCTACCTTGAGGCAGTAGTAGCCTACCTTGAGGCAGTAGGAGCCTACCTTGAGGCAGTAGGAGCCTACCTTGAGGCAGTAGGAGCCTACCTTGTGGCAGTAGTAGTCTACCTTGAGGCAGTAGTAGCCTACCTTGAGGCAGTAGGAGCCTACCTTGAGGCAGTAGGAGCCTACCTTGAGGCAGTAGGAGACTACCTTGAGGCAGTAGTAATCAACCTACCTTGAGGCAGTAGTAGCCTACCTTGAGGCAGTAGTAGCCTACCTTGAGGCAGTAGTAGCCTACCTTGAGGCAGTAGTAGCCTACCTTGAGGGAGTAGGAGCCTACCTTGAGGCAGTAGTAACCTACCTTGAGGCAGTAGTAGCCTACCTTGAGGCAGTAGGAGCCCACCTTGTGGCAGTAGTAACCTACCTTGAGGCAGTAGGAGCCTACCTTGTGGCAGTAGTAGCCTACCTTGAGGCAGTAGTAGCCTACCTTGAGGCAGTAGGAGCCTACCTTGAGGCAGTAGGAGACTACCTTGAGGCAGTAGGAGACTACCTTGAGGCAGTAGTAACCTACCTTGAGGCAGTAGTAGCCTACCTTGAGGCAGTAGTAGCCTACCTTGAGGCAGTAGTAGCCTACCTTGAGGCAGTAGTAACCTACCTTGAGGCAGTAGGAGCCCACCTTGAGGCAGTAGTAACCTACTTTGTGGCAGTAGTAACCTACCTTGTGGCAGTAGGAACCTACCTTGTGGCAGTAGTAACCTACCTTGAGGCAGTAGTAGCCTACCTTGAGGCAGTAGTAACCTACCTTGAGGCAGTAGTAACCTACCTTGAGGCAGTAGTAACAGCAGTATTCTACCTTAAGGCAGTAGTAACAGCAGTATCCTACCTTGAGACAGTAGTAACAGCAGTATCCTACCTTAAGGCAGTAGTAACAGCAGTATCCTACCTTGAGGCAGTAGTAACAGCAGTGTCCTACCTTAAGTCAGTAGTAACAGCAGTATCCTACCTTAAGGAAGTAGTAACAGCAGTATCCTACTTAAGGCAGTAGTAACAGCAGCATCCTACCTAAAGACAGGAGTAACAGCAGTATCCTACCTAAAGACAGTAGTAACAGCAGTATCCTACTTAAGGCAGTAGTAACAGCAGCATCCTACCTAAAGACAGTAGTAACAGCAGTATCCTACCTTGAGGCAGTAGTAACAGCAGTATCCTACCTTGAGACAGTAGTAACCTATGATGCAGCAGAAGGAGATGACAGTGTGTAGGATGGCCAGGATACGCAACGTGGGCTCCATGTATCCGGTGCTCTCCTCCAGCACAAAGTGGACAAACACAGGGCCCTGCTGGGGGTTTTGAGGCTCCTGGGGGTCACTACTCTCCGTCACGGGGTCCCACCGCACACTGCTGCCTGCCCGGGGCCTTCTGCTTTCAGGCATCACCGCCGAGGAGGAGGACACCTGGAGGAGGGTGAGTGCGAACAATGAACCCATGGGCTCACTCTAAAACGACTAGTCTTTAAACAGAGGGTAGCTGGATCCTCATGGATATAATGTATTAGTAAAATACATATTGTTGGAGTGGTCTAGCCCTCCAATGTTCTCCCCACCCAGCAACTCTTCAGCAGCAGCATCACCAGAGGTATGCATGGAGTGGTAAATCGTAAAGCTAGCTACTTCCTACTTCCTGGTTGTGATTACCTTGTAGAAGAGGAGGATGAAGTTGATGGCGAAGGCCACAAACAACGCCAGCATTCTCATGTTGTAGAAGTTCCGAGCAAAATAGTTCTAGAAAAAAAGCCAATCACAACACAATGGTGAGATGTTTGTGAAGGAGAGTGTGGCTGATAGAGGGGGTGGCTGATAGAGGGGGTGGTGTGGCTGATAGAGGGGTGGTGGCTGATAGAGGGGTGGCTGATAGAGGGGTGGGGTGGCTGATAGAGGGGTGGCTGATAGAGGGGTGGGGTGGCTGATAGAGGGGTGGGGTGGCTGATAGTGGAGGTGGTGTGGCTGATAGAGGGGTGGGGTGGCTGAGAGAGGGGGTGGCTGATAGAGGGGTGGGTGGCTGATAGAGGGGTGGGGTGGCTGATAGAGGAGGTGGCTGATAGGGGGGTGGCGTGGCTGGCTGATAGAAGGGGTGGCGTGGCTGATAGGGGGTGGCTGATAGAGGGGGTGGCGTGGCTGATAGAGGAGGGGTGGCGTGGCTGATAGAGGGGGCTGATAGAGCGTGGCTGATAGAGAAGGTGGCTGATAGAGGGGTGCCTGATAGAGGGGTTGGTGTGGCTGATAGGGGGTTGGCTGATAGAGAGGGTGGCTGATAGAGGGGTGGCTGATAGAGGGGTGGCGTGGCTGATAGAGGGGTAGGGGTGGCTGGTAGAGGGGTGGGGTGGCTGATAGAGGGTTGGGGTGGCTGATGGGGGTGGGGTGGCTGATAGAGGGGTGGTGTGGCTGATAGATGGGTTGGGGTGTGGCTGATAGAGAGGGTGTGGTGTGGCTGATAGAGGGGTGGCGTGGCTGATAGAGGAGGTGGGGTGGCTGATAGAGGGGTGGGGTGGCTGATAGAGGGGGTGGTGTGGCTGATAGAGGGGTGGCTGATAGGGGTGGCGTGGCTGATAGAGGGGTGGCTGATAGAGGGGTGGTGGGCTGATAGAGGGGGTGGCTGATAGAGGGTTGGGGTGGCTGATAGAGGGGGTGGGGTGGCTGATAGAGGGGGGTGGGGTGGCTGATAGAGGGTGCCTGATAGAGGGGGGTGTGGCTGAGGGGTTGGCTGATAGAGGGGTGGCTGATAGAGGAGGTGGCTGATAGAGGGGTGGCGTGGCTGATAGAGGGGTAGGGGTGGCTGGTAGAGAGGGTGGGGTGGCTGATAGAGGGAGGGTGGCTGATAGAGGGGGTGGGGTGGCTGATAGAGGAGGTGGTGTGGCTGATAGAGGGTTGGGGTGGCTGATAGAGGGTGTGGCTGATAGAGGAGGTGGCGTGGCTGATAGAGGAGGTGGGGTGGCTGATAGAGGGGGCTGGGGTGGCTGATAGAGGGGGTGGTGTGGCTGATAGAGGGGTGGCTGAGAGGGGGTGGCGTGGCTGATAGAGGGGGTGGCTGATAGAGGGGTGGGGCTGGCTGATAGAGGGGTTGGGGTGGCTGATAGAGGGGTGGGGTGGCTGATAGAGGGGGGTGGTGGGGTGGCTGATAGAGGGGTGGTGTGGCTGATAGAGGGGTGGCTGATAGAGGGGGTGGTGTGGCTGATAGAGGGGTGGCTGATAGAGGGGTAAGGGTGGCTGATAGAGGGGGTGGCTGTGGCTGATAGAGGGGGGTGGCTGATAGGGGGTGGCGTGGCTGATAGAGGGGGCTGATAGAGGGGTGGTGTGGCTGATAGGGGGTGGCTGATAGAGGGTAAGGGTGGCTGATAGCTGGCTGATAGAGGGTTGGGGTGGCTGATAGAGGGGTTGGGGTGGCTGATAGAGGGGGGTGGCTGATAGAGGGGTGGGGTGGCTGATAGAGGGGTGGCGTGGCTGATAGAGGGGTAGGGTGGCTGATAGAGAGGGTGGGGTGGCTGATAGAGGGGGTGGCTGATAGAGGGGGGCGTGGCTGATAGAGGGGTAGGGGTGGCTGATAGAGAGGGTGGGGTGGCTGATAGAGGGGTGGCTGATAGAGGGGTGGCGTGGCTGATAGATGGGTAGGGGTGGCTGATAGAGGGTGGGGTGGCTGATAGAGGGGGTGGCTGATAGAGGGGGTGGCGTGGCTGATAGAGGGTGGGGTGGCTGATAGAGAGGGTGGGGTGGCTGATAGAGGGGTGGTGTGGCTGATAGAGGGGGGTGGTGTGGCTGATAGAGGGGTGGGTGGCTGGGGTGGCTGATAGAGGGAGGGGGCTGATAGAGGGGTGGCGTGGCTGATAGAGGGGTAGGGGTGGCTGATAGAGGGGGTGGTGTGGCTGATAGAGGGTGGGGTGGCTGATAGAGGGGTGGGGTGGCTGATAGAGGGGTGGGGTGGCTGATAGAGGGGGTGGCTGATAGAGGGGTGGCGTAGCTGATAGAGGGGTGGCATGGCTGAGAGGGGCTGAGCGTGGCTGATAGAGTGGGTGGGGGTGGCTGATAGAGGAGGTGGGTGGCTGATAGAGGGGGTGGCTGATAGAGGGGGTGGCGTGGCTGATAGATAGGGGTGGCTGCTGAGAGGGGTGGTGTGGCTGATAGAGGGGTGGCGTGGTTGATAGAGGGGCTGATAGAGGGTGGTGTGGCTGATAGAGGGGTGGCTGATAGAGGGGGGCTGATAGAGGGGGGGTGGCTGATAGAGGGGGTGGCTGATAGAGGGGGTGGGGTGGCTGATAGAGGGGTGGGGTGGCTGATAGAGGGGTGGGGAGGCTGATAGGGGGTAGGGGTGGCAGATAGAGGGGTTGGGGTGGCTGATAGAGGGGGTGGGGTGGCTGATAGAGGGGTGGCGTGGCTGATAGAGGGGTGGCGTGGCTGATAGGGGGGTGGCTGATAGAGGGGGTAGGGTGACTGATAGAGGAGGGGTGGCTGATAGAGGGGTGGCGTGGCTGATAGAGGGGTGGGGTGGCTGATAGAGGGGTGGGGTGGGATGGCTGATAGAGGGTGGGGAGGCTGATAGAGGGGGTAGGGTGGCTGATAGAGGGGGTTGGGGTGGCTGATAGAGGGGTGGGGTGGCTGATAGAGGGGTGGCGTGGCTGATAGAGGGGGTGGCTGATAGAGGGTGGGGTGGCTGATAGACGGGTTGGGGTGACTGATAGAGGGGTGGCGTGGCTGATAGAGGGGGGATGGCTGATAGAGGGGTGGCGTGGCTGATAGAGGGGGTGGTGTGGCTGATAGAGGAGGGGTGGCTGATAGAGGGGGTGGGGTGACTGATAGAGGAGGGTGGCTGATAGAGGGGGTGGCGTGGCTGATAGAGGGGTGGCGTGGCTGATAGAGGGGTGGCGTGGCTGATAGGGTGGCTGATAGAGGGGGGGGTGGCTGATAGAGGGGTAGGGTGGCTGATAGAGGGGTTGGGGTGGCTGATAGAGTGGCGTGGCTGATAGACTGGGTGGGGTGGCTGATAGAGGGGTTGGGGTGTGGCTGATAGAGGGGTGGCGTGGCTGATAGAGGGGGTGGGGTGGCTGATAGAGGGGGTGGCATGGCTGATAGAGGGGGTGGGGTGGCTTATAGAAGGGGTGGGGTGGCTGATAGAGGGGTGGCGTGGCTGATAGAGGGGTGGGGTGCTGATAGGGGGGTGGGGTGGCTGATAGAGGGGTGGGGTGGCTGATAGAGGGGTTGGGGTGGCTGATAGAGGGGGTGGGGTGGCTGATAGGGGTGGGGTTGCTGATAGAGGAGTGTGACATGGCTGATAGAGGGGTTGGGGTGGCTGATAGAGGGGGTGGCGTGGCTGATAGAGGGGGTGGTGGCTGATAGAGGGGTGGCGTGGGTGGTGTGGCTGATAGAGGGTGGGGTGGCTGATAGAGGGGTGGTGTGGCTGATAGAGGGGGTTTGGGGTGGCTGATAGAGGGGGTGGGGTGGCTGATAAACGGGGTTGGGGTGACTGATAGGGGTGGCTGATAGAGGGGTGGCTGATAAAGGGGTGGCGTGGCTGATAGGGTGGCTGATAGAGGGGTAGGGGTGGCTGATAGAGGGGGTGGCGTGGCTGATAGAGGGGTGGCGTGGCTGATAGAGGGGTGGGGTGGCTGATAGAGGGGTGGGGTGGCTGATAGGGGGGTGGTGGCTGATAGAGGGGTGGGGTGGCTGATAGAGGGGGTGGCGGGCTGATAGAGGGGTTGGGGTGGCTGATAGAGGGGGTGGGGTGGCTGATAGAAGGGTTGGGGTTGCTGATAGAGGGGTGGCTGTGGCTGATAGAGGGGTGGGGTGGCTGATAGAGGGTGGGGTGACTGATAGAGGGGGTGGTGTGGCTGAGGGGGGCTGATGGGGTGGCTGATAGAGTGGGTGGGGTGGCTAGAGGGGTGGTGTGGCTGAGAAGGGGGTGGCTGATGGCTGATAGAGGGTGGGATGGCTGATAGGGGGTGGGGTGGCTGGGGTGGGCTGATAGAGGGGTGGTGGGGGGGGGTGGCTGATAGAGGGGTTGGGGTGGCTGATAGGGGTGGCTGATAGAGGGGGTGGGTGGCTGATAGAGGGGTGGGGTGGCTGGCGGGTGGCTGATAGAGGGGGTGGGGTGATAGAGGGGTGGCTGGCTGATAGAGGGGTGGGTGTGGGTGGCTGATAGAGGGGGGGTGGCTGGCTGGTGGCTGATAGAGGGGGTGGCTGATAGGGGGGGGGTGGCTGGCTGATAGAGGGGTGGCGTGGCTGAGGGGGCTGATAGAGGGTGGGGTGGCTGATAGAGGGGGGTGGCTGATAGAGGGGTGGGGTGGCTGATAGAGGGGGGGTGGCTGATAGGGGGGTGGCTGATAGAGGGGGGGGCGTGGCTGATAGAGGGTGGTGTGGCTGATAGAGGGGGGAGTGGCTGATAGAGGGGGTGGGGTGGCTGATAGAGGGGGTGGGGTGGCTGATAGAGGGGGTGGGGGTGGCTGATAGAGGGGGGCTGATGGGGTGGCTGATAGAGGGGGTGGGTGGCTGATAGAGGGGGGGGTGGGGTGGCTGATAGAGGGTGTGGGGTGGCTGATAGAGGGGGTGGGCTGATAGAGGGGGGTGGCTGATAGAGGGGTGGGGGTGGCTGATAGAGGGGGTGGCGTGGCTGATAGAGGGGTGGCTGATAGAGGGGTGGGTGGCTGATGATAGAGGGTGGGGTGGCTGATAGAGGGGGTGGGGTGGCTGATAGAGGGGGGGGTGGCTGATAGAGGGGGGTGGGTGGTGATAGAGGGGTGGCTGATAGAGGGTGGGAGGGGTGGCTGATAGAGGGGTGGCGTGGCTGGAGGGGTGGTGGGGTGGCTGATAGAGGGGGTGGGGCTGATAGAGGGGTGGCTGATAGAGGGGGGTGGGTGGCTGATAGAGGGTGGGGTGGCTGATAGAGGGGTTTGGGGTGGCTGATAGAGGGGTGATAGGGAGGGGTGGGGTGGCTGATAGAGGGGTGGGGTGGCTGATAGGTGGCTGATAGGGTGGCTGATAGAGGGGGATGGGGGTTGGTCAGATAGAGGGGTGGGGTGGCTGATAGAGGGGTGGCGTGGCTGAGAGGGGGGTGGGATAGTGGCTGAGGGGTGGGGTGGCTGATAGAGGAGGGGGGTGGCTGATAGAGGGTGGCTGATAGAGGGGTGGCGTGGCTGATAGAGGGGTGGGGTGGCTGATAGAGGGGTGGTGTGGCTGATAGAGGGTGGCTGATAGAGGGGGGGTGGCTGATGGCTGATAGAGGGGTGGCTGATAGGGGGTGGCTGAGGGGGGGTGGCTGAGAGGGTGGCTGATAGAGGGGTGGGGTGGCTGATGAGGGGTGGGGTGGCTGATAGAGGGTGGGGTGGCTGATAGAGGGGTAGGGTGGCTAGAGGGGTGGGGTGGCTGATAGAGGGGGGTGGCGTGGCTGATAGAGGGGTGGCTGATAGAGGGTGGGGTGGCTGATAGAGGGGGTGGCGTGGCTGATAGAGGGGCTGATGGGTGGCTGATAGAGGGGTGGGTGGCTGATAGAGGGGTGGGTGGCTGATAGAGGGTGGCTGGGGGGTGGCTGATAGAGGGGTGGGGTGGCTGATAGAAGGGGTGGGTGGCTGATAGAGGGTGGGGTGGCTGATAGAGGGGTGGGGTGGCTGATATAGGGTGGCTGATAGGGGGGGGTGATAGAGGGGTGGGTGGCTGATAGAGGGGGGGGGGTGTGGCTGATAGAGGGGTGGGGGTGGCGTGGCTGATAGAGGGTGGGGTGGCTGATAGAGGGGTGGGGTGGCTGAGAGGGGTGGGGTGGCTGATAGAGGGGTGGCGTGGCTGATAGGGGGTGGGGTGGCTGATAGAGGGGTGGTGGCTGGTGGCTGATAGAGGGGTGGGGTGGCTGATAGAGGGGTGGGGTGGCTGATAGAGGGGGTGGCGCTGATAGAGGGGTGGGGGTGGCTGATAGAGGGGTGTGGGGTGGCTGATAGAGGGGTGGGGTGGGGTGGCTGATAGAGGGGGTGGGTGGCTGAAGAGGGGATAGGGTTGGGGTGGCTGATAGAGTGGGGTGGCTGATAGAGGGGTGGGAGTGGCTGAGAGGGGTAGAGGGGTGGTGGCTGATAGAGGGGGTGGCGTGGGTGATAGAGGGGTGGTGTGGGATAGAGTGGCTGATAGAGGGGTGGCTGTGGGGATGGGGTGGCTGATAGAGGGGTTTGGGGGGGTGGCTGATAGAGGGGGTGGGGTGTGGCTGATAGAGGGTGATAAAGGGGGTGGCTGATAGAGGGGGTTGTGGCTGATAGAGGGGTAGGGGTGGCTGATAGGGGGTGGCTGATAGAGGGGTGGGGTGGCTGATAGAGGGGTGGGGTGGCTGATAGAGGGGTTGGCGTGGCTGATAGAAGGGGTGGCGTGGCTGATAGAGGGGGTGGGGTGGCTGATAGAGGGGGTGGGGTGATAGAGGGGTGGGGTGGCTGATAGAGGGGTGGGGTGGCTGATAGAGGGGGGGGTGGCTGATAGAGGGGTGGCTGATAGAGGGGGTGGCGGGCTGATAGAGGGGGGTGGCTGATAGAGGGGGTGGCGTGGCTGATAGAGGGGTGGTGTGGCTGATAGAGGGAGGGGGGTGACTGATAGGGGTGGCTGATAGAGGGGGTGGCGTGGCGTGGCTGATAGAGGGGGGGGAGGGGTGTTGTGGCTGGGGTGGCTGATAGAGGGGTTGGGGTGGGGGGGGTGGTGTGGCTGATAGAGGGTTGGGTGGCTGGGTGGGGTGGCTGATAGAGGGGTGGGGGGCTGATAGGGGGTGGCTGATAGAGGGGTGGGGTGGCTGATAGCTGATAGAGGGGTGGGGTGGCTTATAGGGGGTGGGTGGCTGATAGAGGGGGTGGCTGGGGGTGGCGGGCTGGCTGGGTGTTACTGATAGGGGTGGGGTGTTGTGGCTGATAGAGGGGTGGGGTGGCTGTGGCTGATAGAGGGGTGGGGGGGATAGAGGGGTGGGGTGGCTGATGGGGGGTGGCTTTAGAAGGGGTGGGGTGGCTGATAGAGGTGGCGTGGCTGATAGAGGGGTTGGGATGGTGGGGTGGCTGATAGAAGGGGGGTGGGGTGGCTGGCTGAGGGGTAGGGGTGGCTGATAGAGGGGGTGGCGTGGCTGAGGGTGGTGTGGCTGAGAGGGGGAGGGGGTGGCTGATAGAGGGGGTGGGGTGACTGATAGAGGGGGGCGTGGCTGATAGAGGGGGTGGGTGGCTGATAGAGGGGTGGCGTGGGGGGTGGCTGATAGAGGGGGTGGTGTGGCTTGGGGTGGCTGAGTGGGTGGGGTGGCTAGAGGGGGTTTGGGTGGCTGATAGAGGGGTGGGGTGAGTTGGGGTGGCTGATAGAGGGGTGGGGATTTTGATTTATAGAGGGGTGGGGATATTTAATATACATTAGCTCAGTCTTGTTCATGTTGTGTTGTTAGCTGATTGCCAGAAAGTATTTTCAGTGTTTTGTGTGTGTGTGTGTGTGTGTGTGTGTGTGTGTGTGTGTGTGTGTGTGTGTGTGTGTGTGTGTGTGTGTGTGTGTGTGTGTCGTACCAGCAGCTTCCTCTGATAGGCGATGATTTTCTTCCAGAAGGCAGACTCCTGCATGTCATGCTCATCAGACTTGGAGGTGTGGTGCTGTCTCACTTTAGCTTTCGGCTTCTCCTCCTTCCTCTTCTTCTCCTCCTGCCTCCTCTCCTCATTCCTCCTCTCCTCCTCCTTCCTCCTCTCCTCCTCCTCCTCCTGCTTCTCTCCATCCTTTCCCCTGGACAGCAGGAACAGTCAGTTAACAGAAGCAGCAGAGGGAGGACAGTGTTCACAGCTGTTTTGTTGGTACATTCTTTCACATTGTAATAATATTGCTCTCCCATGATCAACTTAGTTTCATTGTGTTCAACTGCCGCATTTCAGATGAACACACCAGAAGTATCAGAGGAAGGGGAAGTGGTACATACTGTGCTTTCTCCGACAGTAGTAACAGCAGTATCCTACCTTAAGGCAGTAGTAACAGCAGCATCCTACCTAAAGACAGTAGTAACAGCAGCCTACCTCACAGTAGTAACAGCAGCATCCTACCTTAGGCAGTAGTAACAGCAGCATCCTACCTAAAGACAGTAGTAACAGCAGCATCCTACCTAAAGACATAGTAACAGCAGCATCCTACCTTAAGGCAGTAGTAACAGCAGTATCCTACCTTAACACAGTAGTAACAGCAGTCCTACCTTAAGGCAGTAGTAACAGCAGCATCCTACCTTAAGGCAGTAGTAACAGCAGTATCCTACCTTAAGACAGTAGTAACAGCAGCATCCTACCTAAAGACAGTAGTAACAGCAGCATCCTACCTTAAGGCAGTAGTAACAGCAGCATCCTACCTTAAGGCAGTAGTAACAGCAGTATCCTACCTTAAGGCAGTAGTAATAGCAGCATCCTACCTTTACTTTTTCGAGATAGGGGGCGCTCTTTTAATTTTTGGATAAAAAACGTTCCCGTTTTAAACAAGATATTTTGTCACGAAAAGATACTCGACTATGCATGTAATTGACAGCTTTGGAAAGAAAAAACTCTGACGTTTCCAAAACTGCAAAGATATTATCTGTGAGTGCCCCAGAACTAATGCTACAGGCGAAACCAAGATGAAATTTCATACAGGAAATGGTCCAGATTTTGAATGCCCTGTGTTCCAATGTCTCCTTATATGGCTGTGAATGCGCCAGGAATGAGCCTGCACTTTCTGTTGTTTCCCCAAGGTGTCTGCAGCATTGTGACGTATTTGTAGGCATATCATTGGAAGATTGACCATAGGAGACTACATTTACCAGGTGTCCGCCCGGTGTCCTCCGTCGAAATTATTGCGTAATCTCCAGCTCCATGCTCGTTCCATTTTCTTCAGAGGAGAAAGTCAACTGCCACGAATGATTTATCATCGATAAATGTGAAAAACACCTTGAGGATTGATTCTAAACAACGTTTGCCATGTTTCTGTCGATATTATGGAGTCAATTTGGAAAAAAGTTCGCGTTGTAATGACTTAATTTTCGTTTTTTTTCTTACCCAAACGTGATGAACAAAACGGAGCGATTTGTCCTACACAAATAATCTTTTTGGAAAAACTGAACATTGGCTGTCTAACTGAGTCTCCTCATTGAAAACATCTTAAGTTCTTCAAAGGTAAATGATTTTATTTGAATGCTTTTCTGTTTTTTGTAAAAATGTTGTCTGCTGAATGCTAACGCTAATGCTAAAAATGCTACGCTAGCTAGCTACTGTTACACAAATGATTGTTTTCCTGTGGTTGAGAAGCATATTTTGAAAATCTGAGATGACAGTGTTGTTAACAAAAGGCTAAGCTTGAGAGCTAATATATTTATTTAATTTCATTTGTGATTTTCATGAATGGTTAACGTTGCGTTATGGTAATGAGCTTGAGGCTATAAATAGGATCCCGGATACGGGATTGCTCCGCAACAGGTTAAGGCAGTAGTAACAGCAGTATCAGAGGAAGGGGAAGTCGTACATACTGTGCTTTCTCCGGCTCTGACTTGGCCTCCTTGCTTCCCTCGGTCCCTGTCCTCCCTTCCTCTGATGGGCTCTTAGCCTAAAACAGCAGAAACGCACCACGTCACAGAACAACAGCGAAAACATCAAGGAGGCAGAGCAGCCTTATCGACACAGAGCAGAAACACTCAATCCTGGTAATGTGTAGATAATGTGTTAGAG